>NW_024103431.1:0-39938 GCF_003945595.2 Pipra filicauda
CTTCCTTGGCGAGAGCTAGTTTACTTCAAGGACAACGTTGCCTTTTGGCACTTACCAGCTTGTTAACTTACTGACTCTCCGAGGATGCTGCTCCTGCTGTGGGTAATTATAGGTATGCTAGGTTGGTAAGATAACTTTATGGGCAACAGCTGGGTAACTGGGGAGATCGTGCTGGGGGCTTATTCCTCTCCTTGTTCCTCCCTTTTGGGTTTGTTCATTTTCTTGGCCACCTTTTTGTAATAAATACTGTTTTTTTCTGTTGAACTAGCAACGGTGTCCGTTTTTCGAGTCTGTATATCTCAGACCTTTTCCCTGATAAAGTAACCCCTCCCCGATACACTCATGTCTACTTGGGACCTCCCCAGCTGCACTTGGCATTAATTCTTTCTTTCTCATGCTCCTTTCTGCTCTGACAAAAGGATCCACCATCTCTAAATCCTCCCTTCAAGCCCTCTCAGGGCTGTCCTGTACTGTCCTCAGTCTCCACACCACTGAGGCCACAGCTCCTTAGCCCCTCTCTAGTGCTCCTGTGCTTGAGACATTTAAAGCCCATCTTGGGAGATCTCTGGGCACTCACTAATGTTTTTGCAGATGAAAATATCGTGCTCATAGTCTAAGTAAATCACAGTTGCCATGACAACCAGCATGCATTCCCATTGCTATTGTCAGTTACCATGGTAAATAGAATACATTCTCATTGCCACAGTCAGTTACCATGGTAACCATAATACATTGTCATTGCTATGGTTGGTTACCATGTCAACCATAATACATTCCCATTGCTACAGTCAATTACTGTGGCAAACAGCATACTTCCCACTGCTACGGTCAGTTACCATGGCAACCATAATACTTCCCACTGGTACAGTCTGTTACTATGGCAACCAGCATACATTCCAATTGCTATGCTCAGTGACCATGGCAACCATCACACTGTCCCATTGCTACAGTTGGTTGCCATGGCAACCATCATACATTCCTGTCACTACAGTCAGTGACCATGGCAACCATCACACATTCCCATTTCTACGGTGAGTTACCATGGCAACCATCATACAGTCGCATTGATACGGTCAGTTACCATGGCAAACACCATACATTCCCACTGCTGTGGTCAGTTACCATGGCAAACAGAATATATTCTCATTGCCACGGTCAGTTACCACAGCAACTACCATACATTCCCATTGCTAAGGTTAATTACCGTGGCAACAATCATACATTCCCACTGCTATGGTTGGTTACCATGGCAACCGGCATACATTCTCATTGCCAAGGTCAGTTAGCACGGCAACCATCATACATTGTCATTGGTACAGTCAGTTACATTGGCAACCATCATACATTCCCGTTTCTACGGTCAGTTACCATGACAAACATCATACATTCCCATTGTTACACACAGGTACCATGGCAACCATCAGACATTCCTATTGCTATGCTCAGTTACCATGGCAACCATAAGACATTCCCATTGCTACGATCAGTTGCCATGGCAACCATCATACATTACAATTGCCACGGTTGTTACCATGGCAACCATCATACATTCCCGTCATTGCGGTCGGTTACCATGGCAACCATCAGACATTTCCATTGTTATGGGCAGTTACCATGGCAAACAGCATACATTCCCATTGCTACAGTCGGTTACCATGGTAACCATCATACTTCCCACTGGTACAGTCGATTACCAGTGGTAAACCACCAGACATTCCCATTTCTACGGTCACTTACCATGGCAACAACCATACTTCCCACAGGTATAGTCAGTTACCAATGGCAACCAGCATATATTCCCGTTGCTACAGTTAGTTACCATGGCAACCATCAAACATTCCTATTCCTACTGTCAGTTACCATAGCAAACATCATACATTGTCATTTCTACAGTCAGTTACCCTGTCAACCATCATACAGTCCCATTGCAACTATCAGTTACCATGGCAACCATCATACAGTCGCGTTGCTATGTTTGGTCACTATGGTAACCAAAATACAATACACTTGCTACGGTCAGTTACCATGGAAACCATCATACATTCCCATTCCTACAGTCGGTTACCATGGCAACCATCATAAAGTCCCATTGCTATGGTCAGTTACCAAGGCAATCATCATACATTCCTGTTGCTACAGTCAGTTACCATGGCAACCACCATACATTCCCACTGTTATGGTCAGTTACCATAGCAACCATCATACATTCCCATTGATCTGGTCGGTTACCACGGTAACCATCACACATCCCCATTGCTGTAATTGGTTACCATGGCAACCATTATACGGTCCACTGCTACAATCAGTTACCATGACAACCAGCATACATTCCCATTGCTACAGTCAGTTACCATGGCAATCATCATACTTTCCATTCCTGCGGTCAGTTACTATGGCAACCAGCATACATTCTTTATGCCATGGTTGGTTACCATGGCAACTATCATACATTTCCCATTGCGTTAGTCAGTTACCATGGCAACCATCATACATTCCCATTGCTACGGCCGTTTACCACAGCAAGCATCAATCATTCCTGTTGCTACAGTCACCATGGCAAATATGACATATTTCCATTGTAAGGGTTTGTTACCATGGCACCATCACAGATTCGCATTCCTATGCTCGGTTACCATGGCAACCAGAATACATTCCCGTTGTTACAGTCAGTTACCACGGCAAACATCATACATTCCCAGTGCTATGGTCGGTTACCATGGCAACCATCATACATTTCTGTTGTTACAGTCAGTTACCATGGCAACCATCAGACATTTCCATTGCTATGGGCAGTTATCATGGCAGCCAGCATACATTCCTGTTGCTATGGTCGGTTACCATGGCAACCAGCATACATTCCCATTGCTACAGTCATTTACTGTGGCAAACAGCATACTTCCCACTGCTACGGTCAGTTACCATTGCAACCATAATACTTCCCATTGGTACAGTCAGTTACCATGGCAAACAGCATACATGCCAATTGCTATGGTCAGTGACCATGGCAACCATCATACATTCCCATTGCTATGGTGAGTTACCATGGAAACCATCATAGAGTCGCATTGATACGGTCAGTTACCATGGCAACCATCATACATTCCCACTGCTGTGGTCAGTTACCATGGCAAACAGCATATATTCTCATTGACATGGTCAGTTACCACAGCAACTACCACACATTCCCATTGCTAAGGTCAGTTACCATGGCAACCATAATACATTGCCCTTGGTACAGTCAGTTACCTTGGCAACCATCATACATTCCCGTTTCTACGGTGAGCTACCATGACAAACATTATACATTCCCATTGCTACACACAGGTACCATGGCATCCATCACACATTCCTATTGCTACGGCCAGTTACCATGGCAACCATCATACATTCCCATTCCTATGGTCAGTTACCATGGCAACAACCATACATTCCCATTTCTACTGTCAGTTACCATAGCAAACATCATACGCTGCCATTTCTATGGTCAGTTACCCTGGCACCCATCACACAGTCCCATTGCTACTATCAGTTACCATGGTAACCCTCATACAGTCGCGTTGCTACGGTCGGTCACTATGGCAACCAGCATACAATCCAATTGCTATGGTCGGTTACCATGGAAACCATCATACATTCCCATTCCTACAGTCGGTTACCATGGCAACCATCATACATTCCCATTGCTACAGTCAGTTACCATGGCAATCATCATAAAGTCCCGTTACTTTGGTCAGTTACCAAGGCAAACACCATACATTCCCACTGTTACGGTCGGTTACTATGGCAACCATCATACATTCCCATTGCTATGGTTGGTTACCATGGTAACCATCACACATTCCCATTGCTGTAGTATGTTACAATGGCAACTATCATACGGTCCACTGCTACAACCAATTACTATGGTAACCATCATACAGCTGCATTACTACGATCAGTTAGCATGGCAACCATCTGAATTCCAGTTTCTATGGTCAGTTACCATGGCAACCATCATATAGTCGTGTTGCTACATTCAGTTGCCATGGCAACCATCATACATTCCCATTGCTACAGTCGGTTACCATGGAAACCATGATACAGTCCCATTACTATCTTCAGTTACCATGACAACCAGCATACATTCCCATTCCTATGGTCAGTTACCATGGCAATCAGCATACTTCCCCACTGCTGCGGTCAGTTACTATGGCAACCAGCATACATTCTCATTGCCACGGTCAGTTACCATAAGAACCACCATACATTCCCATTGCTACAGTAGGTTACCATGGCAACCATCATACATTAGCATTGCTATGGTCAGTTACCATGGCAACCATCATACAGTCACGTTGCTATGGTCATTTACCACGGCAACTAACATACGTTCTCGTTGCTACGGTCAGTTCCCATGGAAAACACCATACATTCCCGTTGCTACAGTCAGTTACCATGGTAACCATCATACTTCCCACAGGTACAGTCCGTTACCATGGCAACCACCATACATTGTCGTTTCTATGGTCAGTTACTGTGGCAACCATCATACATTCCCATTGCTACAGTCAGTTACCATGGCAACCATCATACCTCCAGTTGCTACAGTCAGTTTATCATGGCAACCATGACACATTTCCACTGCTACAGTCAGTTACCATGGCAACCAGCATACATTCCCATTACCATAGTCAGTTACCATGGCAACCATCTTACATTCCCATTGCTTTTTTCTGTTACCATGGCAACCATAATTAATTCCAGTTGCTAGGGTCAGTTACCATGGCAACCATCATACATTCTTATTGCTATGGTTGGTTACCATGGCAACCAGAATACATTTCCATTGCTAAGGTCAGTTACCACAGGAACCATAATACTTCCCACTGGTACAGTCGGTTACCATGGCAACCCTCATACAATCTTATTGCTATGGTCAGTTACTATGGCAACCATCATACAGTCTCGTTGCTATGGTCAGTTACTCTGGCAACCATCATAGATTCCTGTTGCTATGATTGGTTACCATGGCAACCATCATACACTTCCATTGCCATGGTCGGTTACCATGGTAACGAGCATACATTTTTCCCATTGCTACAGTCAGTTACCATGGCAACATCATACATTCTTACTGCTATGGCCGGTTGCCATGGCAACCAGCATAAATTTCCATTGCAACAGTCAGGTACCATGGCAACCAGCATACATTCCCATTTCTACAGTCAGTTACCATGGTAACCATCATACTTCCCACTGCTACGGTCGTTTACCATTGTAACCAGCATACATTTCCGCATCTATGGTCGGTTTCTATGACAACCATCATACATTCCCATTGCTACGGTCAGTTACCGCGGCAAGTATCAATCCTTCCCGTTGCTACAGTCACCATGGCAACCATCACACATTTCCATTGTTACAGTTTGTTACAATGGCAACCATCATAGAGTCGCATTGCTATGCTCTGTTACCATGGCAACCATCATAAAGTCACATTCCTATGGTTGGTTGCAATGGCAACCAGCATACATTCCCGTTGCTACAGTCAGTTACCCCAGGAACTACTATACTTCCCACTGGTACAGTCGGTGACCATGGCAACCATCATACATTCTCATTGATACTATCAGTTACCATGGCAACCATCATACCTCTCACTGGTACCGTGAAATACCATGGCAATCATCATACATTGCTGTTCCCATGGTCAGTTACCACGGCAACCATCACACATTCCCATTGCTATGGTCGGTTACCATGGCAACCAGCATACATTTCCATTGAGATGGGCAGTTATCCTGGCAACCAGCATACATTCCTGTTACTACAGTCGGTTACCATGGCAACCATAATACATTCTTATTGCTATAGTCAGTTACCATGGCAACCAGCATACATTCCCATAGCTACGGTCAGTTACTATGGTAACCTCTTGATACCTCTTGGAGAGAAGCAGATGCAGATGAGCCTCCCCCTTGTTCACCAACCTGCCAGCTGTGCTCTAAAGGCCTGTGTCCCAAGGGGTGTCTTCACCAAGATGTTTGTCTGCACAAACCTCTGGAACCCTTTGCATCCTGTTGTGGTGCCTTTCCAGTGAATTCCAGGGTTATCAAAGACAACTGGAATGGGCTCTTTGTCTCACTCCACAAGGTCACCCAAACCAGTCTCACCCACAAAAGTTCACCCAAGTTGTTCATCCCCTAGAGCAGCTCCACAGGTCCCAGAAGCTCCTTCCCGCTGAGGACACCTCTCTTCTGCTCTTTCTCTCCTGTGTCTCCTTGGCCTTCTCTCCCAACCCATCACAGACCTGCAACCTGGGAACTGTCTCAGCAGGCCTGGGCTGTTATTGCCTGCAAGTGGAATGAAGAGACTTGGGGCTGCAGCTCCTCCTGCCTGTGCCCCACACGCAGGGCATTGGGGCCTGTCTGGCTGCAGCCCCTCAGTGGGGGCACCGGGGTAAGAACAGACTTGCAGTGGGGAAAGCTGCTCTGAAAGCCCCGAGAGCTGGGCTGTGCAGAGGCTTTGCTGACAATGGCCTTGGGGGTGGACGTGCTGGGACTCAGGCCCAGGGGGAAAATCCCAGGCCTGATCCCTGAGGAGATCAGCACATGCTGCTGAAATGCTGGGGGAGAGAAGAGCCAGCAGAGGGAGGAAACAAGTGTGGACAGCCTGGGCTGATGTGCTTTGGACTCGTGCCTGGCCCGGCCTTGGCTGGGCAGAGAAGGGACAGCCTTTGTGTCCCTGCAGGGCTGGGATTCACTCCCTGCCCCAAAGGCCCCCAATGTGTCTGAGAAGCCCTGGGTGGTGCCTGTCCCACAACTGCTGGGAATGGGGATGGGGTCCCTGCACAGGCCCTGTGCTGTCCATGGCAGCTGCTGCACTTGTGCTGCAGAGCCCTGGCACCTCCCCTGGCACTACAGGCCCCTCTTTGGCTGTTCAATCCAGGCTCTGCTGCCCTGAATGAAGTTCAGCAGTGAAAGGATGTCCAGGAGACAACTGCCATTGTACTCTGAGGACATGTAGAAAATACCCTGATAAAGAACAGGAGAGAGACCTCTCTCCCTGTGCCACCTGACTCCATTTGGTCACCAGAGCACCTCTAGGGGCTGCCCTGGACAGAAAGAACAGTGACAGGTTCCCCTGTCCTACCTGTGGGCCCCTTCTGCCACTGAAGGTGGCCAAAGCAATGTCCCAGCAGCCTCCAAGAAGATCCCACAGCTGCTGCCCTGTCCCTAGGAACTGCTCCACTGGAGCCTGCAGTTCCCAGCAGGAATTGCAGTCACCTCTGGCCCCTCCGAAGGAACCAGGGGTTTGTGTCCCAGCAGGTCACTCCTGGCTTTTGTCTTCCTTCATTCTCATGGGAGCTGGGACAAGGAGTCACCTGCAGGTGCCTGTTTTGGGCCCACTGAAGTGGGGCAGGAGGAATCCCAGCCCATGGGGGTTGTGGAGGGAGCTGAGTGTCCTTCTGGCCCCGGGTCTGCAGAGCCACAAGGAGACACCTCTGTTGACTCAGCTGAGTCCCTTCCCTCAGTGCAGGTGAAGGAGATCCCTCCTGGGCACTGTCTGGGTTTCCTGTCTAATGATGGGACATGAAAAGGGGACTCTTGGACTTAACTCTGTGTCTGTTTGGAGAAATGACAGTGCTGAAAGAAGTGTCTGTGCCCAGCTGAGAGAAGGAACATCATTATTTCCTTCAGCTGTGTGCCAGCAGGTTCCCCTGGAGCCCCAGGGACAGCTGGAGGGAGCCCAGAAGGGCAAAGAAAGGGCTGCCTGGGGCTGTTGCTGTGCTGCTGAGCTGGGCCAGGCTCCTGGCACACAGGGAGCTCCTGGCAAGCAAGAAGAGCTTCAAAGAGACAGCTCTGCTGGTGAGCAGCTCCTCTGCACAGCCCAGCAGGGCTGAGGGCACTGCCTGCAGCACCCAGGGCACAGGAGAGAAGGCAGAGAGATGAGAGGCAGCCTGGGCTGGGAGGTGACTGAGCTCTCACTACAGGAGAAACCTTCCCAGGATTTGAAGGAAGAATTCTCTGGCTGTAGGAAAGTGCAACTTGCCTTCCTGGAGGCATCTTCTAAAGCTGGCACATCCCACAGCTTCTAGGATCTTTCAGCAGGACTCTCCCAGTTGCTGCAGTGCAGGGGAAGTGGCCACATGGCACAGCAGGGCAGGAGCTGCAGGCAGCAAGGGCAGAGAGGAGAAGGGAGCAGGAGGTTCAAGGGATCCTGGGGTGGGAGGACAGGGCAGAGCTGCTCAGGGCAGGAACCTTGCCAGCCCTTTGCCACGGTCAGGCTGTGGCTGCAGAGCAGTGCAGGTGAGTTCCTGCAAGTGCCTCTCCCAGTTGCCAAATGGCAGCAGTGGCAGGAGCTGTCAGGATGGCTCTGCTGGATTTGCTGGGGTGCAGCAGGAGAAGCTGCTGCAGAGCAGGACTTGCTGCTGCCCCATCAGAGGCCCAGGGCCAGAAGGTTCCCTGTGCCAGGGCTGGCTGTGGGGCGGGAAGGTGGGGGTGCAGCCAGGGGTGCCCAGGGCTGTGGGGCAGAGCAGGGTCCTGCCCCCAGGGCTCTGTGTGCTGGGGCAGGGACTCTGCTGCCTGCCAGGGTCAGCTCTCAGCCCGGCCAAGGAGCTGCCACGGGGCTGGGGGAGAAGGGCTGTGGAGAAGGAACAACTCCTGGGAGGGCAGAGCAGGGCAGAGTCCTTCTGATCTCCAAAGTGGGCTGCAGGGATGAGGGCTGGTCACAGCTCCAGATCAAAGCAGGAAATTTCCCAGAAGGTATTTGCAAGAGGCACAGACAGACAGGGGGTACCTTCAAGAGAATGAACCAGTTCTTTCAGTGTTATACTCTGGGTTGTCTGGGTGCTGACTGTGACAGAGAAAAATAATCTCTGAGCACAGGAGGAGACACTGAAAGTTGAACTCTGTTAGATTAGAGGGGATTGAACCTGAGAGTATCAGTCATCAAAACTGTCTTATAGACAGCATCAGTGTCACTTTTCCAGCCTTCCCAGGGTTGCTCTGACATTGCCAGCAGAGCCTGCCCAGCCAGAGATGCCCCTGGGCAGTGCCCTGTGCTGCTGGGAGGGCTCTGCAGGGCAGAGCTGAGCCCCCAGGGCTGGGATGGGCTCTGGCAGCACTGGCAGGGCCCAGCCCTGTGCCCAGGGAGGCAGCTGATGGCAGGGACAGCTCCAGGCAGCAGAGCCCTGGGCAGGGAGTGGGGGGCAAGTGCTCCCAAGGCCTGGGGGAGGGGGCGTTCAGGCAGCTCTGGGGGCCCTTCCCTGCAGCTCTGCTGGGCACTGTGTGCTGGGCCATAGAAATGAGGATTCCTGCAGTGGAAAAAAACCTTCCCCAGATGTGATGGCAAAAATAGAAAACACGGGTACAATTCCAAGTACAGAGTAAGCTTCTGCTCTGCAGCCTCAGCTCTTCTGAATCATGGGTGTAGAGATGGAATTTTTGTATTCAAGGTGGGTTACATCTGACATTTCTTTGTGTGTGTGAGAACTCTACCAAAAAAATTCCATATCCCACTACAGCAGAGCAAACCTGACTCCTTGGCAGTGCATTTGGTAACATTTGACACATTGATTTCCTTTAGGAATGGAGTGGCTTTTTCACAGAGGTCTGTCTTAACTGTTCCCTGTCCTTTCCTTTTTTGAAACAGACCCTGTGCTAAGGAACAGCAAATGTCCAACAGCAGCTCCTTCACCCAGTTCCTCCTCCTGGCATTCTCAGACAGGAGGGAGCTGCAGCTCCTGCACTTCTGGCTCTTCCTGGCCATCTCCCTGGCTGCCCTCCTGGCCAACGGCCTCATCCTCAGCGCCGTAGCCTGGGACCACCACCTGCACACCCCCATGGGCTTCTTCCTGCTCAACCTCTCCCTCACAGACCTGGGCTGCATCTGCACCACTGTCCCCAAAGCCATGCACAATTCCCTCCAGAACACCACAACCATCTCCTACATGGGATGTGCTGCACAGCTCTTTTTCTTTTATTTCTTCATCTCATCAGAGTTTTCCCTCCTCACCATCATGTGCTACGACCGCTACGTTGCCATCTGCAAACCCCTGCACTACGGGACCCTCCTGGGCAGCAGAGCTTGTGCCCACATGGCAGCAGCTGCCTGGGCCCCTGGCTTTCTCTATTCTCTGCTGCACACAGCCAATACATTTTCCCTGCCCCTGTGCCAGGGCAATGCCCTGGGCCAGTTCTTCTGTGAACTCCCACACATCCTCAAGCTCTCCTGCTCACACTCAGGCTACCTCAGGGAAATTGGGCTCATTGGGGTTAGTGTCTGTTTAGGATTTGGTTGTTTAATTTTCATTGTTTCCTCCTATGTGCAGATCTTCAGGGCTGTGCTGAGGATCCCCTCTCATCAGGGACGGCACAAAGCCTTTTCCACGTGCCTCCCTCATCTGGCTGTGCTCTCCCTGTTTGTCAGCACTGGCATATTTGCCTACCTGAAGCCCCCCTCCATCTCCTCCCCATCCCTGGATCTGATTGTGTCAGTTCTGTACTCGGTGGTTCCTCCAGCACTGAACCCCTTCATCTACAGTCTCAGGAACCAGGAGCTCAAGGATGCCCTGAGGAAAATGATGACTGGATGCTTTTCAGGAGCAATAAAGTGCCTGTTTTCTGGTGTGTAGCATTCCGAATGGGACTCCTTAATGGTCCAGCCTTCCTGCTCAGGTTTTTCATGGAGGTCATTGGGTTCTTCTTGCAATAATTTTCTGTGCAATTACATATTATTATGCATCTGCCTTTCAATTTAGTGTCTACCCATTGAATTTGACCCAGAGATGTAAAAATGATGAATTGTGCTCACAGAGTATTTAAACCAAATAAAGGACCCTGCAGTGCCTTCTTTGTCAAAGATCCTTCTTCTCAGATGTTCCCAAAGGACAACACACCGCAGCACAGGGTGTATTTGCAAACGGGAAGGGGACAATAATCCCAGCCCAGCAGCACTGCCAGGGAGCAGCAGGGCTTGGTCTTTGCAGAGCTGCTCTCTTGCCACTCCCACACTGTCCTCCTGAGCCCCTTTCTCAGTGTGAGGCCTGAGTGCTCTCTGAGCACAGTCCTGTGGGCTGGAAGCCCTTGGAGCACAGGCAGGACGGGCACTGGGAACTTGTGATGCAGAGCTGGGCTCCCTCAGCATCTCCAGGATGCTGTGGGATCCTATTGAGAGGGCAGGGCATGGACTGGGTCACTGCTTCTGTGACCTTGCTCCAGGGCTGGAACTCTCCTGCAGCATCACCATGACACTCCTGCTCTCTGCTTTCCAGGTTCCATTTTTAGATCCAGTCTTCCCCTCCTGTTCACAGGGACATCCTGGGAGTGCTTCAGAGCTGCCATCCTGGGGTAGCTCCTGCCCAGCGTGGGCAGGCACAAGGTCTCTCCACCTGCTCCTCTCCCCTCCCCAGTGCCACTGTTTTCTGCAGCCTCCTCCTCCTTGCCCAGCACAGCCCTCCTGGCCCAGTTGGACACAGCCCTTGTTCTACCCCCTCCTCAGGCACCTGCCCAACCCCCTCAGCTCCAGCCTGAT
Source organism: Pipra filicauda (assembly GCF_003945595.2). NCBI lineage: Eukaryota > Metazoa > Chordata > Aves > Passeriformes > Pipridae > Pipra > Pipra filicauda. The sequence continues at coordinate 11,515 of NW_024103431.1, forward strand.
GGCCAGAAACCTTCAGGGCAGGGAGGCACCAGGCAAAATGCTGAGGGAACCTTTCAGCTGCACTCAAATCCAATTGGAGGGGTTGGCCTCGAGGAAGAAATCACTTCTGCTTCTCCAGAGCCACCAGGACAACCTGTGTTGTGTCCTGGGCACTAAACTGGAACTGTGGGATATTACAAAGGTTTTGGTGTCAGGGCTATTGAGAAGGCTGGGCAGTGTTACTGGGAGACCTCTCCCAAACCCTTGGAAAGGCCAGAGCCATCCCAGAGCTTCCTGGGGCCTTGGCAAAGGCAGACATGGAACCAGTCTGCAAACAGCGCAGCAAGGAGGGTTGGGAGAGTTCCAGACTGCTCAGGCTCAGCAGGGAAGGGGATATGGCAAGTCCTCCTGCAGCCATTGCCAGGCATGGGAAGGACAAGGCAGGGATTGCAGAACCCCTGTGGGAGGGAATAGAAGAGGATGTTATGTGCCCAGACCTGAGCAAGGCCTTTGACGTGGTCTCCTGTGGTCTCCTTATGGCGAGTCTGGTGAGAGCTGGACTGAAGAAGTGGAAGATGTGGTGGGTGGGAAGTTGGCTGACTGCAGTGTGTCAAATAAAATCCATGGTACAAAGTTCTCTTGAATGCAACTTCCTGAAATCCCTCAGTGAGCAGCCCTTGAACACCACTAGAGAACATCTTTATTATCTCTCTGTACATTGGGACAAAATGTATTTTCAAGTCCTTTGTGAATGATTACAAATTTCAGGGAGCCCTTGAAAACCTATCCTGGTTTAAAGACACATATTGGGGCAGGAACTCCAATAAAATGAATTCACTTCTCTTTTATTCCCCATCAATACAGTGAGACAAAATACAAGGAGGTATAAGTAAAAAAATAACAGTTGACTGACAAGAAATAGAGCAGCAAAAACAGCAATACCAGAAGCAAAAACAGAAGAGTCCAAAGCAACAGCAGAGAGAGAAATTGCCTCCTGTCAGCCCCCGCCCCAACTCCCTTTTGTTAACAGATAAAACCAGGGATAAACACGTGCCTCCCTTCCCCCTTTTCCTCCTGAATGAACAAAGAACAAAAAACAAAACCAGGAGAGAGAGGGGGCAAAGCAAAATGTGGGAAACTCTCTGGTCTGAGCTAAGTTGTGCTGCCCAAGAACACACTGACTCCAGAGGTGTCCAAGCGGGGCAGAGCCGGCGACTCCGGTCCGTGCGGCGGCGGGGGGGAGGCAGCGGCTCTGCTTGATTCCATGGAGTTCTGGGGAGGCACAGTGGCCCCTTGGTTCCAGGAGGTTCTGAGATGTCTCAGGGTTCCTTTTGTTCCAAAGAGACCTTGCATGTCACAATGGTCCCTTGGTTCGATGGGATTCCACAGTGTCCCTGCATTCCTTTGGTTCCATGAGGCCCTGCAGTGTCACGGTGCCACTTGATTCTGTGACGTTACAAAGAATCAGAATGGCCCCTTGATTTAAGGCCAACTGCACATGGGGCTGCCTTGGGGGGAGTGTGGGCACCCAGACAAGGGAGTTGTCACCCCCCTGGACTCAGCCCTGGGGTCACCACATCTGGACTGGTCTGTCTGTCTGTGAGGTTCCCCATTCTGGAGGAATGAGGAAGAACTGGAGAGGGTCTAGACAAGATCTGACAAGAAAGAGCTTTTCTCTGCATTGGAAATAGAATGAAATCACCACAAAGAGTAGCATGGAAGGTTCAGACTGAAGGTGAGGACAAAGAAATGTCACTCAATGGGGACCCTTGTGCTGCAAGAGGTCACCCAGAGGGAGTCAGGATCAGCCCATGGCTTTGTGTTCCAGGGAACAGCCAGAGCTGGTGCAGAGCCATCAGGGAGGGTCTAGAAATGCTGCTGGGAGGGGGTGGGAAAGCAGGAGGGGTGTGTGCAGCCTGCAAGGCCAGAGCAGCAGCAGGGCCAGGGCAGGACAGCCTGCAGGAGAGATGGCCAAGGGCTCTGGCAGGGCTGCAAGGCCCAAAGGCACCCAGGCCTTTGTCCCCTTGCCTCTGGCAGCTGCCTCTGCCACTCAGGCCACCACAAGCCACTTTCCTGGCAGGTTCTGCCCTTGGGTTCTGCCTCACCCCTCCCTCAGCAGCCTGGCAGGGGTTGCCCAGTTTTGGCCTTTGTTGTTCCTCCCCCTCCCATCCCAGTGCCCCCCAAACAGCCCTGAGCCAGCCGGGAGGGACAGGATCTGCTGGGCCAGGGCCTGGGTCTCAGCCCTTGGCCTTTGTGCTCCACAAAACCAAGGCAGGCTTTGCTCAGCATTGCAGGGGCCTGCCCAGAGCCTTTGTCTGCCTGCACTCCTGGCCTCCAAGGAGCTGCTCCAAGGGGTCCCTGGGGAGGCTTTGGCAGTGCCTGCCCTCAGTGGGGCCCAGCAATGCTTCAAGGCACTTGGACTTTGGCTTCTGACTTCTTCAGCAGCTGCTTCAATCTTCTCTCAGCACCTCAGGATCATGAGCTGGGCTGCAAAAACACCGTGGGGCTCATTAAAATGCAGAAATCCATCATGATCTCTTTGTCTTCCTTTAATTGTCTTCAAGGCAATTTCAAAACAAGTTTTCAAAATTTGTACTTTTTTTGTTTAAATTCAATTATGGATATTTTGTAGTTCAGAGAAGAGGTGACAGAGGTGTTCTCCAAGTGATCTTGATGCTGAGTGTCTCCTCAGGAGATCCACACTGACCCTGGATGATCAACCTTGCTCCTCACCCTCCAATCTCACCAGTTCTGACATGGTCCATCTTGGACTGACAACTGATGCAACTCCAAACACACTGTGGGACCCATTAAAACATTGAAAAACAAATTATTTTTCTTTCTTTAATTGTCTTCAAGATGTCAACAACAAATCAGAGTTGTTTTGTAGTTTAGCTAAGGAGGAAGATTTTAAAGTGGAAGTCACGAAAAATATATATATTTTTATGAAAGGGAATGATTTACACAGAGCCTTGGGTTGCAAGAAGGTCAGGGTGCAAAAGAGTTTAATAGCACTTAATCATTGACCAATTGAGCAGTTATCAAGTGATTCAATAGCATTTGCTACAATTTTAACAGTGACTGAATTCTAGATTCCCAAGAACAACATTCCCACCACAGTCAATTCACACCCACACCCAGGCAGAGATGTGTGGACACATCAAGAGCTGGGTGTGGAAAGGTCCCTCTCCAAAATTCTCCTCCTTGTCAGGGAAACACTCCCCCAAATCCCTTTGTGTTTGCCAGCAGACAAGGGTCACAGCTGGAGGAGTGTTTGTTGAGGGGGATCAGAATTGTCCTGGGCACCAGCGAGGGTCTTTGGAGTGTTGCAAACTGGAGGGTTCCTGAGCTGGGAGAGGCTGCCAGAGGTGTCCCACTGAGAGGGAGGTGCTGGGGAGCTGCCAGGGCCTCCCTCAGCACTGCTGGTTGTGGGCTCCCAAGGGGACTGGCTTTAGTTATCTGCTGAATTTCCCTCCTGGTGTCAGGAATGACTGGAGTTTCCAAACTATTTGGGAATTGTATCCAAACTGTTCCATTTGGGACACAATTCAGGCAGGGAATGTTCCAAGGCTTTCATGGGATGAGTGATTATCCTGTGTTCCCCAACTGTTCCACCTGGGATTGTTCCCACCTTTATCATCCAGGAGCACCTGGTCCAGTCCAGGGACACTTCACCACACCCTGGTCCAGTCCAGGGGCTCTTCATTGCTCAGCTGGTTTGGTCAAGGCTTGTCAGGAGCTCCTGAGATCATACCTATAAGAAGGATGGGCACAGACTTAGTTGTAATAAGGCAAGTGATAATGGTTTTCAACTAAAAAAGAGCAGATTGGAACTAGATGTGAGGAAGAAATTTTTTACACTGAGGGTGGTGAAACACTGGCACGGATCACCCAGAGAGGTCATAAAAGCCCCACCCTTGGAAACATTCAAGACCAGGTTAGAAAGGGCTCTGAGCAACCTGATATAGTTGAACATGTCCCTGTTCATTGCAGGGGGGTTGGACTAGATGAGCTATAAAGGTCCCATCTGACTCAAACTATTTTGGATTCTATAGTTCTTTCCTACAGAGCCAAGGCTGACAAGGATCACACAGGTTTCAGACCCAGCTGAGCATCCCCTTTGATGGCCCAGCTGGCAGCTCTGCTGCAAAGAACCTCCAGACCTAAAGGAGCTTTGTGCTGGGCTGAGCTGTGGCTCTCAGGGCTGGGGGGTTGGCTTTTGGCTGCTAGGTGCCCACCAAGGCTCTCTCACTCCTCCTTCTTCTCCACTCCCCTTGGTGCCTGCAGGATTGTTACTCCCCCATTTCTCTCACTCTTCTCTGGGTCCCAGCACCCTGGATTTTATCCTTTCTCCAAAGGGTTATCACAGAGGTGCCTCTGGAATTGCTTTTTGGCTCAGCTTTGGGCACTGGCTGGTCCATTTTGGAGCCACCTGAAACTGGCTCTCTCTGACACAGAATCAACTCTTGATCTCTTCCCTGAGGGAAACCTGCAGCCCCCTCCCTGCTACTAAACCTGATCCACAGGGTCATTCAAGTGCCCAGGAATACAGGAGGTCATTGATCCCATTATTCCTCAGGCTGGTTAAACAAGACTTTGTCCTCTTCCTGTCCCTGACTGCAGGTTCTTTCTGTCAGAGCAGAGCTGTGCTGGACCTCAGCCGTGCTTTGCTCCAGAGCCTGCTGGGGTGGGGGCAGATGGCAATGGAAGAGTTGGGTTGGACTGGATGATCCTTGTGGGTCCCTTCCAACTCAGCATATTCTGTCATTTTGTGTTTGTTTGAGTTTGGTTTGGTTGTGTTTGGTCTTTTTCCCTCCTTTTGATTTTCCTTTCCTCTGACCCATGAGTTTTTTCTTCATTGTCTTGGGCCTTGCTGGGCACCTGATGGCAAGACAAGTTTATCCAACTCAGTCATCTTGACCACATTTTTTGTACAAGTCACCATTAACTAGAGGAGGTTTCTCACAGACTCGCTGCAACTTGGCATCATCCACAAAGGAGGGGAAAGTGCATTTCATCCCATCACCCAGAGACATAATAAAGATGTTCCATAGGAATGGTCAAGGGCTGGTCCCTGGTGGATGTCACCTGGGAGTTCCTGCCAAGAGGAATTTGTGCCATGACTTTTGACCCTCATCAGTCATTCAACTTCCCACCCACCACATGTTTCACTTGTCCAGTCCAGCTGTCACCAGTCTGGCTCCAAGGAGACCACAGGAGACCATGTCAAAGGCCTTGATAAAGTCTGGGCACACAACATCCCCTTCTTTTCCCTCCCACAGGGGTTCTGCAATCCCTGCCTTGTCCTTCCCATGCCTGGCAATGGCTGCAGGAGGACTTGCCCTATCCCCTTCCCTGCTGAGCCTGAGCAGTCTGGAACTCTGCCAACCCTCCTTGCTGCGCTGTTTGCAGACTGCTTCCATGTCTGCCTTTGCCAAGGCCCCAGGAAGCTCTGGGATGGCTCTGGCCTTTCCCAGTCTTTGGGAGAGGTCTCCCAGTGACACTGCCCAGCCTTCTCAATATCCCTGACACCAAAACCTTTTCTATTATCCCACAGTTTCAGTTTACTGTACAGGACACAACACATATTCTCATGGTTCTTCAGGAGAAAATTAGAAGGGATTTCAATATAGAGGTCAACGGGTGGAGCACCCCAGTCTGGTCTGGCCCCACAGCAGTGCCCAGCCCAGGGTGCTGCAGAGCTCTGGGCACTCCCCCCACAGCCCCAGCCCCTCTGAAGGGCACAGCAGCTCCTGGGGCACAGAGAGGAGTCCCAGCATCCCCATCAGCTCAGGGGCTGGACACTCAGCATGGCAGGAGGAAATGGAGGTCAGGGAAACTGCAGGAGCCCTGGTGTCACCTCCAGGAGATGCCCAGCACAGCCTGACTGTGCCCCTCAGTGCCAGCCCCTCTGCCCAGCCCAGCCCAGAGTCCTGGCCCAGGGACAGAGCAGCCTGTCCCCAGGGGGGGCTGCAGAAAGAGGTTTCTCTGTGTCAGGGATTCCTCTCTGCAGGCCCAGAAATGCTGCCTTGCTCTTCTCCAGGGACATCCCTTTGCCCAGGTCAGTGTGTCCAGGCTGCCTTGGCCAGTTGCAGATCCCAGCCTGGGATCCCTGCAGGGCCCTGAGCTGGAGGTGCTGCTCTGCACAGGGAGGGGCTGTGGCACCCTGGGCTGACCCTGCACTGGCCATGCTGGTCAGGGTGGGGAGCAGACCCAGCAGGATGGGGATCACTCCTCTCCACCCTCTGCCATAGTCCTGGGAGGCTCAGTAGCCAAGAACAAGGCTGGGCAGGGCCATGGGCTGTTTCCAATGGCACAAAGGGCAGGGCAGGGCTCCACTCCATGCAGCCTGTGGGCTGGAGAGTTCTTCAGGACACCCTCCTGGAAAGCCCACCCCTGGCTCTGGTACAGCCCCCCCTGAACTGGGGAGGCACAAGGGGAGTTCACTGTGGGTGAGGCAAGTCACTCCCCAGAGTCCTTTCTCTGTTCCTACTGTGTCCCCTGGGGTTGCAGAACTCTCCTTTACCAGTTCACAGGCAGATTTAGTACTTGATCTCTGTTAACTCCACCCTGGGCAGGATTCTGCTCCAGGGCTCCATTCCCTGCTGACTGGATGGGACGGGCTGTCCCTGCAGATCCTCTGTGCTCTCCTGCACTTCCTGAGTTCCTACAGACAAGTCCTCACCTGCCATCAGAGCCCTCACAAGCTGCAGAGCCCCAGGCAGGTGACTTGGAGACCATTTGCCACTGGCCACCAGCACAGAACATCTGACCCAGCCCTCAGGCCCTCAAGTACCCCAGTGAGTCGCTTCTCTCACTGCAGGGACTGAATGGGGAAACAAACAAAGCAATGAGACTTTGCAGTCTATTCCTTGGCCTTGTTCTTTACACCAACCTTTCAAAAAGAGCAAAGTCTTCAGGAACTGCCCAGGGGGATCCCCTTTCCTGATGGAGATGATGTTAAGGAGCCCAGCTCTGTCCCAGCAGTGCCCAGGGCCTGTCCCTGCCCACGGTCACAGGACTGACACAGAGCAGGGACTGAGCTGCCAGAGCACTCAGGTCTTGGGCAAGGAGCAGAAAGGAGAGGGAGGCAGTGGAAAAACAGCATCTCTGAAAAGGCCAAGAGCTGCTGCTCCCTGGCAGTGCTGCTGTACCAGGACTCTTTACCCCTTCTCCTCTGCACACAGGCACTGCCCTCCAGCTTCAGGGAAGTTGTTGGAGGGAGAATCTGGAAAAAAGAATTCAAGTCCTTTATTCTACTCAGAGATTGTGATTCCTTATGTACAGAATAACAAAATCAGGATGTTTGACAAAGAAATTGCTGCAGAAACTTTTATTTTCTTTAAATGCACACAGAGAATGATCCCTCATTTACACATCTGTGGGTCAAAACAAAGAGAGAGTGAATTAGGTATGAGATGAAGAATAAATTTCTGTGTTAACAACATTTAAAGAGGAAAAAATGTAGGAAACGGCCCCCACCACCACTCTCAAAAGCTTTAGAAAGCAGGCTGGACCAGTAAATGGTTACACAATGACTGTTGTGCAGAAGAAAACAGGCAGGTTATTGCTCTTGAAAAGCATCTAGTCATCATTTTTCTCAGGGCATCCTTGAGCTCCTGGTTCCTGAGGCTGTAGATTAGGGGGTTCAGTGCTGGAGGTAATACTGAGTACAGAACTGCCACCACAAGGTCCAGGGATGGGGAGGAGATGGAGGGGGGCTTCAGGTCGGAAAATGTGGCAGTGCTGACAAACAGGGAGACCACGGCCAAGTGAGGGAGGCACGTGGAAAAGGCTTTGTGCCGTCCCTGCTGAGAGGGGATCCTCAGCACAGCCCTGAAGATCTGCACATAGGAGAAAACAATGAAAATGAAACAACCGAACAGTAAACAGACACTAACCACAATAAGCCAAATTTCCCTGAGGTAGCCTGAGTGTGAGCAGGAGAGCTTGTGGATGTGTGGGATTTCACAGAAGAACTGGCCCAGGGCATTGCCCTGGCACAGGGGCAGGGAAAATGTATTGGCTGTGTGCAGCAGAGCAATGAGAAAGCCAGTGGCCCAGGCAGCTGCTGCCATGTGGGCACAAGCTCTGCTGCCCAGGAGGGTCCCGTAGTGCAGGGGTTTGCAGATGGCAACGTAGCGGTCGTAGCACATGATGGTGAGGAGGGAAAACTCTGCTGACATGAAGAAGACAAAGAAAAAGAGCTGTGCAGCACATCCTGTGTAGGAGATGGTTGTGGTGTCCCAGAGGGAATTGTGCATGGCTTTGGGGACAGTGGTGCAGATGCAGCCCAGGTCTGTGAGGGAGAGGTTGAGCAGGAAGAAGCCCATGGGGGTGTGCAGGTGGTGGTCACAGGCTACGGCGCTGAGGATGAGGCCGTTGGCCAGGAGGGCAGCCAGGGAGATGGCCAGGAAGAGCCAGAAGTGCAGGAGCTGCAGCTCCCTCCTGTCTGCGAATGCCAGGAGGAGGAACTGGGGCATGGAGCTGCTGTTGGACATTTGCTGCCTCTGGGTTTTTGTTTCCAACACAGGAGAAGAAGACAGTAAGAGACCAGTTAACGTGGACTTATCTAAACAAAGTCAAAGCTGTGTTCTACAGACATTCCCCATGTCACACACGGACAGCCTTTTGATTTCCTAGGAGATCTTCCTTCAGCTCCAGTGCTGGGTCCCTACTCAACAGCATTTTCACTGTTTTAGCATCATTGTGCTTCTGTACAGGGGTTTCACATAACAAGGAGATGTTAAGGGACAGGTTTCCAACCTGGAGGGAAATTCACAGCTTGGAAGGAAACCTCAGAGAGACAGTCAAGTGTCCTTATGATGGCATTTGATTTAAGCAGACTCAGCTCCTTCCCCAGCAGCACAGGCTGCACTGGTAGGGGTCATATTCCGTTTGCAGGTGCAAAAAGGACATCTCAGACTAGTCCTGATGGGTCTAGTAGAGGTGATGCTGGTGCTGCCCACAGGCAGAGCAGTGGCTGAAAGCACATTAGGAAGCTCAGACAGACCTACTGAGCACTCACAGTTCAGATGTCTCAGGGACTTGTCAAAATTAATACTTTCTTAATGATTTATTCCTTCCATTCCTCATGAGTAGGAAACTGGAAACACAATCTCAGGAAATTTCTTTAATCTTATAAAAATCTTTGTCTTGGAAATATTCTGAGAGGGAGCTGAAGCTCTGAGCATGTCCTCCTCCTCTACACTCCAGATAGTCTCAGAGTTGCACTTACAGAATCTGTAGTTGGTGGGCAGTGCCAGCTTTCCCAGATGCCTCCAAAAGCTGCAGTCCCATTGCCCTGCATGAACAGACTTCCTGTGCCAAGATCTGTTAAAAATTCTCCCCCAGTGAGGTCTCAGCATCATTCTACATCTGACAGCCTTTAACTTCTCTCTGTCTCACTCCACTGCCCTTGGTGCTGCAGGCAGTGCCCTCAGCCCTGCTGGGCTGTGCAGAGGAGCTGCTCACCAGCAGAGCTGTCTCTTTGAAGCTCTTCTTGCTTGCCAGGAGCTCCCTGTGTGCCAGGAGCCCGGCCCAGCTCAGCAGCACAGCAACAGCCCCAGGCATTTAGTGACCCTCAGGGGGATTTGATGTTGTTTACATGAGACTCAGTCCCTGAGAGTGAGTTCGAACAACTTCTCAAGAAGTCAAAGTGAGATTGAAACACTGAAGTTTCTTGTAGTGCTAATGAGTCTCACTAAGGAACACAACTGAGAACGTGTCCCCAGGTTCCAGTTAGAGCAGAAAACTTCAGACAGTGATGACAAGGATGGACAAGCAAGGGAAAGGTGGTTCTGATGCTGAATAAACCTTGACTTGTTTCCTTAATCCAGAGGACCAAGCCCTGACCCCCATCCCCTGGGAAGGCAGATCCTGTCCCTGCCTCATTCCTCAGGGCTCTTCCTGGGGCACTGGGATGTGGGATGTGCAATGCCAAGGGCAGGACCATGGGGTGGCACCTGCCAGGCTGCTGAGCAGGGACAAGGAGGCCGTGAGGCCCCAGGGCTGCAAGGGGCACTCCCCTCCTCCTGGCATCAGGGGCACAGACAGCAGCCATGGCCAAAGGCCTGCAGAAGGTGGCTCTGTCAGGACCTTTCAGCTTCTCCCCCTCCCTGTCTCCTCTCCAGCCCAGGCTGTCCTACGGTGTCCATGCCCTGCCCCTTTCCCTGCAGGCTGTCGTCATCCCCCCGGCTGCCCCACCTGGCTGGCACCTTCCTGCACTGACATCTCTGCGTCCTCCCTGGCTCTTCCTGCACACACAAAGCCTGGGGCTCATCCAGACTCCTTCTTTGTGACATATTGCACCACAACACTGACCTTGGAGGGAAATTTCTGACTTCTTGTCACCAGTCTAGGCCACCCCAGCTGCCCTTGGTGGCACTAGTTCTTTCTTAGGCTGTTTTCTGACAGGAAGAAAAGCTCCACCAGCTCTGACACCCCCCTTCCAGACCTCTCAGGCTACTCCTCTACTGTCCTCAATCTTCACACCCCTGACCCCTGAGTCCTCAGCCTCTATATACGGGTCATGTGCTTGAGGCCCCAAATTCCTTCCTGAGGGATCTCTGGGACCTCTCCAAGGTTTTGGAAGATGACAATAGAGTGCTCTTGTACAAGTTGTTTCCTACAAGATTTCTGTTTGGGAAGAAGTAGACTGTTAAGTTGAGATAGAAATGTGCAATACACCATGGAACCTTATTCAAAGTCCAGCTGCAAAATACCTTGTTGTTAAGAGTGTGAAATAAATCCTAAACTGTCATCAAATATGTGATATTCTCTTTATTCCCAATCACTAAATTAAGAAACATAACTCAGATGTGACCTCATTCTGTGCTCCTGTGAGATTAACATTAGAACAAGATTGTCACTGTCTCCTTGTCTCTTGTGCTCCTCACTGGAAGGCACTTGGTGCACCCCTGGATATCCTGCTAATGAGTGAAAAAACTAACCCTTCTAAAGTTCCAGATTTTCCTCACCTCTTTGTACACAGTTGGACAAACTGGACCAAGTTGTTACTTGAAATCCATCTGCTGGATTTATCATTAATTACTCCTTGTTTTGATCTGAGGGAAAAAGGCTCACACAACACAATCTCTGAATGCTCCTTTGAACTTACCCACAGTGTGTTCACAAAGACACAGAGCAAGGCTTTTAGCTTTTGCTGCTCCCCTCAGTTCCAGCAGACAAAGAAATGTCTCTGTGAAATAACAGCAATTGCCTTTTCATGTTACTGAACTACCTTCAGTTTATCTGGTCTCAAACAAATACTCCCTATTTTCTCCTTGTTTTATTTTCAAGGGCATTGAAGTGCATCACTGTCCCAGACAGCCAAGGATAAGATGACTGAGGGAATTCAGTTGCTCTCTTTAATTAAATACAGGATTATTTCCCTTTCATTTGGTGAAGCTAATAATGTGACTGGTGGAATGTCAGTAACAATTAAATCATAAACTCGTGCAGCACCAAAGGGAAAACTTACTTTAGTTATGGAGTATTGCCAGCAGAAATCTTGAAAATCTTATCCATATTTAGACTGATAAAATACCACATGTACTTCCTGGGATACTGCAAGCTTTCTACAATCCTTGTGGCATGTCTTTACAGAGCAAGAGTTGACACTTTGAGATGATACATTAATAAATGAGCTGCAGTTCTATTGTTTCTTGAATGTTAAGCACCACATCCTAAACGCAGGAGCAGGAACAGGTTCAAGGTCAGTGTCCTATTTTAGACCTTTTCATCAGTGTGATATTGTGATAATCTCACTTAAAACATTCCTCTAGAAAGAGTAAATTAGCCCTTTTCACTAGAAGGATTCTTATGATCAAAAGCAAATCTGAAAGAGAACAAAGTCAGATTTCTTTGTTTGTTTGTTGGTTGGTTTTATTTCAGCAATGCAATAAATTGCTGTCCTTAACTGGGATGGCTTTTCTACCCAAGAATTAAAAAGAAAACTTCAAAGTTCACTTTATTCTGCACTTATATTACCTTTGGGGGTTTGGGGGTTTTTTTGGAGGCCTCACCTATGTAAAAATACCTTCCTTAAAATGCATTTATGCTTTCTGTAAGAACCAAACCATTCCAGCTGACATAGCATTCTATCACCAATACTGCAGGGAAATGTAATATCCCACTAAAGCAGAAGGGAAAGAAGACAACTGAGCATCAGCAGCTATTCCTAAACAAGATTAGGGGTTTAGCTCCATCTAACTGAGGGATGAGATGTGCCCCTCAGTGGGTCTGTTCCCACTCCCCCACCAGCCCTTCTACCCGACTGCAAGCTCAAAGTTCTAAAAAGAGAAGAAGAAGCTGGAGCGTCAATATTTGCCCAGTGCAAAGCCCAATAATCTTTGCTGGGAGCTGACAGGAATTGCTGTTCCACTGCCCTGGGATATCCTGGCTTGAGGCGAGAGCGCAGCCCCGCCCAGAGCCCCCAACCCCTCTGAGAGCTTTTGTAGCGTCTGTTTGTCCATGTCCCTGTGGCAGAGGCTCCCCCGACATCTGCCCTGGAGCTGGTCCAGCTGCTGGACCAAACAAGGCATTGTCCAGCCTGCCTTCCCCCAGCCCCGACCGCCCCAGCCCATCTTCCATCGCTCTGCTTCCTTTTCCTGCCCCTGCTCCCCCTCCGCTCCCTTCCCTCGGGCATTTTTATTAGGAATGTTCTGGCTGTTCTCACTGTCCGAGCATAAGCTGATCCCCAGGGGAGCCTGTGGAATGTAACCCCTCAAGCACTAAATTCCTTCCCCTGTGCCAAAGACACGGGTTTGTTGTTGCTGCCCCTCCCGCCGAGCACCAGCTCCATCTCCTGCTCCTGCCCAGCGGCTTTGCAGAAATCCAGGGCTGGGTGTGGATTGAAGGCTGTGGCAAGGGACAGGATAAAGTTGCTTGGCTTCCACCCTTGGTGTCTCAGTGTTTGTGATCTTGGGAATCCTCACAAACCTGGAACAATGGCGGATTATCTGTTCTTGTAAGATATGTACCTAGAGATTGTTTTGATATGTGTTTCCATTTTCCTTGAAAGTACAACTGATTGAAAGTACAACTGATAGAAAATAATGTATAAAAAACAAGGAAAAAGGAAAAAAAAAGGAAAAAGAAAAATAAAAACAAAGAAAAGGAAGAAAAAAAAGAAAAAGGAGAAAAAAGAGAAAACAAGAAAGAAAAAGCAGGAAAAAAATTGAAAAAAACAGAACAAAGAAAAAAAGAAGAACGAGAAATAAAAAAAGAGAAAAAGCAAAGAAGAAGGAAAAAAGAAAGAAAAGAAAGAAATAAAAAAGAGAAAATAAAAGAAGACAGAAAAACTAAAACCCAACAAGTCCGATCCTCCCCCACCGCAGGGAATACAACTCCCACAATGCACCGCGCAGGCAGGGGCGTGGCGAAGGGCGGGCAGGGGCCGTGGCCGCGCGCTGATTGGCTGCGGGGAGGGTCTGTAAAGGCGGAGGGCGCGCGGAGCGAGCGCCATTTTGGCCTCGTGGTCGGGAGTGAGCAGGACTCGCCTGCGGCCGCTGCACTTCGCTGGGTGAGTTGGCGGGGGGGGCGGCGAGAGCGGGGTCTGGGGATCCCCTCGGGGGCTGCGGGGAGCGCGGCTGTGGGTGGAAAGGCTGGAGGGCTCGGGAGGGTTTAGAGGGGGGGTTCGGGGGTTCCCGGGGACGTTTTGAGGGGTCCCTGAAGGGACTCGAGGGGGAGGTTGAAGGTCCCTGAAAGGTTTTGGGGGGCTCTGATGCGGGTTTTGTTTTCTGAGAAGATTTGGGGTGTCCCAGGTGGGCTTTGGGGGTCTCTGGGGAGGTTTGGGGTTCCTGGAAGGCTTTGCAGGGACCTTCGAGGCAGTTTTGGGGTCTCTAGGGGGTTTAAGGTGTCCCATATGGTTTGGAGGGCCCGTGGGGGGGATTGGGGGTCCCTGAATGGGATTGGAGAGTCTCAGGTGGGTTTTGTGGGTCACTGAGAGGGTTTAGGGGTGCTGGGGAGGGATGAGGGGTCCTTGAGGAGGTTTCGATGGGTCGAGTGGGGGGATTTCAGTGGTTTTTAGTGGATTTTAGGGGGTCCCCTAAAGCCCAGCAGTGGGGTTCAAGGGGTCCCCCAGCCCCCAGGGGAGGGGGCCTAGGGATGCCCTCTAAAATCCAGGGGGGGAGATGTACCACATCTGGGTAAGGGGATCCCAGTGCCCCAGTATATCCCAGTGACCTCCCAGTTACCCTCAGTATGGCCCAGTAACCCCCTCAGTGACCATCCAGTGTGTCCTAGTGACCTCCATGTATCTTGGTAATCCCCCAGTAACTACCCAGTTCTCTGCCAGTGCCCCTCAGTGTGCCCCAGTTCCCCCCCAGGCCCTCCCAGTGCCCTCCCAGTGTCCCTCAGTAACCCCCCAGTCCTCCCAGTGCCCCCTGGTTCCCCCCAGTGTGTCCCAGTATCCCCCAGTAATCACCCAGTGCCCCACAAAGCCCCCGACTGTCCCCAGTGTGTCCCCAGATGCCCTTGGCCTTTCTGTGGGAGGGGGAGCGTTTTTGGGGTCAGAGGATCCAGAGAAGAGCAGCGAGGCTGGGGAAGGGAGTGGAGCACAAGTGGTGTGAGGAGAGGCTGAGGGAGCTGGGGGTGTTGAGGCTGGAGAAGAGGAGGCTCAGGGGAGACCTCCTGACTGTCTGCAAGTCCCTGCCAGGAGGTTGGAGCCAGGTGGGGGGGGGCTGTTCTGGCAGGAACTGCCCAGGGCTGGGTCTTCAGCCGGGGGTGTTGGTACCAGGCAGTGCTGGGGCCGAGCAGAGCACGAGGCCTCTTGCAGAGCCCTGGAGCAGCCTCCCACTTGCCAGCCCTGCCCTGGTGGGGTGACACTGTCCTCTCCCTACAGGACACTCCCCCCGAAATCTTCAGGGGGCCCTTTTGTATATATTCTTGGTTACTGATTCCTGCTGGGGACCTGAGGGAGCCTCTGCAATCCCATGCATGGGACACAATCTCCTCTCCAGATCTTCACTCACTGCAGACTTTGCAGGGAAATGTGTGCTGGCAGCCCGAGTATGGCCTGAACCTCCGTGCTCCCCCAGGATATTTGGGACAGGTTCCACCTTCCTGGGCATCCGTGGGATCGGGGGGACGATTGTTCTCCTGCTGTTGCTGTGGCTGCTCCGCCCCTGTCCCTGCCCTTCCTGCCGCTGTCGGGTGAGCGGAGCGGCCACGATGGGAAAGGGGCGAGAGAAGCGAAAAGAGCGGGTGGGACCCCCAAAGGGAGCGTGAGGGGCGGTGGGTCACCCCCAAAGGGAGCTGGGGGGAACCGGGACTGAAGGGCCAATGGGAAAGGGGTGGGAGAGGGGGGCTGAGGGGAGGGGGGAGAGCGGATACAGGGTTGGTGTTGGGGAGCCTTGATGTCCCCATGCCTTGATCCCTGGAGAGCGGGGGAGGCTGGAGAGAGGAGAGAGCTGCAAGAGCCCCAAGAGCCTGGAGAGGGGTTGCAGAGAAGGGGAAACCTGGACAGTGGGGACCCCTGGGATCCCCGGGACAACAAGGTGGAGAACCTGGAGAGGGGGAATGTCTTGGAATGCGGCACCCCGAAGGCGAGGGTCAGAGGAGAAGGGACCCTGTGGACCCCCAACACTCCCAGCATCCCTAAGTGGGACCCCCAGCTTCCCAGAGAGGGGGGACCCTCCGAACCCCAGAGGGGAGAGCCCAGAGAGGGGGAACTTCTGGGAGAGTTTTTCTGGTTGAATCTTGATATTTTGGAGTATTTTTTAGCTGAATTTCAACTTTTTGCAGTTTGTGAGGGGTTCATCTCACTATTTCTGAGGGGTTTTTTGCCTGAATGTCAGTGGTTTGGGTTTTTCTGGGCTGGATCTTGGTGTTTTGGAGGTCTTTATGGTCACAGGATGCCTGGTGAGTTCTAGAGATGGACTTGGGCAGGAGGAACCCCCAAGGCAACGCGCTCACCCCTTGTTTTTCCCCCCCCATCAGGATTTCTGCTTCCCAAAGCTTGGGTGGATGGAGGAGGAGGTTGCGAGGAAGAGGAAGATGCCTTGGTCCCCCCAGGCAGGTGAGGAGGAAGTCAGTGCCCCTTTGGGTCGGTCTTTTGTCTTTTGTGGCCGTCCTGCCGGGGCCGGAGTTGGGGGGATGTCCTTGGCCTTCCCTGTGGGCCGGAGACAAATCCCCTGCCTGTCCTTCTTGCTTCCTGCCCCAGGCCCCGAGGTGAGGAGGGAGAGCCCGGAGGACAAATCCCCCCGTGAGACCCTGGTGGGAGAGGCCGTTTTGAAGGGCTCCCCGGCGCAGGAAGGCAGCGGGGAGGAAAAGGGCCGGAGATCCCCCCGCAGGAGGGGCTCCAAAGCCATCCCAGGGTGCTCTGAGGAGGAAAGAGCCAGCCTGTGCTCGGAAGGCGGCTGGAGCTTGAGGGGGAGCTCTGAGCTGGTGGTCCCTGAGCAGCGTCCCAGCAGGAAGAAGCCCTTCAAGTGCTTGGAATGTGGGAAGAGCTTCAGCAGGAGCACCCACCTCCTGAGGCACCAGCACATCCACACTGGGGAACGGCCCTACACGTGTAGGGAATGTGGGAAAAGCTTCAGGCAGAGCTCCACCCTCCGCAACCACCGTCGCATCCACAGTGGGGAACAGCCCTACACGTGTGGGGAGTGTGGGAAGAGCTTCAAACGGAGCTCCCACCTCCTCAGCCACCAGATGATCCACAGTGGGGAAAGGCCCTACACATGTGGGGAGTGTGGGACAAGCTTCAAACGGAGCTCCCACCTGCTCCGACACCAGATGATCCACAGTGGGGAAAGGCCCTACACGTGTGGGGAGTGTGGGAAGAGCTTCACTCAGAGCTCCAACCTGCTCCGACACCAGATGATCCACAGTCGGGAAGGCCCTACACGTGTGCGGAGTGTGGGAAGAGCTTCAGGGACAGCTCCAGCATTTGCAAACACTGTTGCATCCACACTAGGGAATGACCCTACAAGTGCTTGGAATGTGGGAAGAGCTTCAGCACAAGCACCAAGCTGCTCAGCCACCAGCAAATCCACACTGGGGAACAGCCCTACACGTGTAGGGAATGTGGGACAGCTCCACCGTCTGCACCCATCTTCACATCCACATCAGGGAGAGGCCCTACAAGCGTGGGGAGTGTGGGAAGAGCTTCACGCAGAGCTCTTCCTTGACCTCCCACCAACGGACCCACCGGTAAGAGAAGCCCCGAGTGCCCCGACTGCGGGAAGAGCTTCGGCCGCTGCTCCAACTCCATCAGCCATGGGAGGACCCGCGTTGGATGATCCACAGGGACCCCCGTTGGGCACAGACCTGGTGTGCTGGTTTTAAGGTAAACCAGCAGGGGAAATGACAGCGGTGACATCACGGGGACATCGATGACATCACATGGACAGCGGTGACATCACAGAGACAGCGGTGACATCACAGGGACAGTGGTGACATCACAGGGACAGTGGTGACATCAAAGGAACATTGGTGACATCACGGGGACATCGGTGACATCACAGGGACATCGGTGACATCACAGGGACAGTGGTGACATCACCAGGGGTTAATTTTGGTGTGAAAATCTCCTGCTTTGGGCAATAAATTCTGGCTCCTCCTCCGGCATCTGGCAGTTCCTCCCTGGGAACCAGGAATGGGAATGGGGACAGGGGGAATGGGAATGGGGACAGGGGAAATGGGAATGGGAACACCTGGAATGGGAATGGGGACAATAGGAATTGGAATGGAGACACCTGGAATGGGAATGGGAAGACCAAGAACTGGGAATGGGGAAAACAGAAGTGGGATGTGAACACCAGGAATGGGAGGAGGGACAATAGGAATGGGAATGGGGACACCTAAAATGGGATGGAACACCTGGAAAGGGAATTGGAACACCTGGAATGGGAATGGGAACACCTGGAATGGGATGGGAACAACTAGAATGGGATGGGAACACCTGGAACAGGAATGCAAACCCGTGGAATGGGAATGGGAACACCCGGGCCCGGGCTGTGTCCCTGGTGAAACAGGAGGCCAGGCCCAAAAGAGTTCACTAAGAAATTTGGGCCTGCTAACAAGCTCCCAACAGCCAAGACGATCTGTGCTCGTTCTGTTCTACTGACTGGAGCAAAGCTTCAGAGAATAGTACAGGAACATGTCCTAGGCCTAGAGGGGATAAATTAGAGAGACAGCAGGATCAGAGAGACATTGGAATAGGAGGAATAGGCCGGGAGCCAGGGCTTTTTCCAAGCTTCAGTGAGCGGGTCAAGAACAATGGAAGAGAAGGAAGGTCAAGCTGAGGAAGATGAGTTGAAGCCCCCAGAGCCATGGAGGAAGAGTGGAAGTCCCCTCAGGATTGAGGGCCAAGAGAAGCACCGCCCCAAGCCCCGCCTGAGCTCCACCTATACTCCGCCTATTCTTAATATGCAGAGAGAGATGTTGGAATCACTTGAATATGCATTTAATCACAGCTGAAGATTGTATAAAATGCTGATTTTGTGTGAAGCCTTGGAGCAAGTTTGTCCAGCGCGAGCTGGCTTGCTCCCAACGTTGAATAAACAAATACCTTGCTGCTTAAAGAAAAAAGTCTCTGAGCAGTTTTTCGGACCGATTTTTCGGATTCAGCGCCCAGTCAGTCCCAGGATGATCCCAGTCACTCCTGGTCTCTCCCAGTTGCTCCCAGTTTCCTCCATGTGGTCCCACTCATTCCCTGTTGCCCAGAAGCTTCCAGCATGATCCCAGTTGCTCACAGCCACTTCCAATCATCCCCATTGCACTCCCAGTTGCTCCCAGTATGATCCCAATCACCTCCAGCATGATCCCACTCACTCTTGATATGATCCCAGTATGACCCCAGTCACCCTCAGTGTGGTCTCAGTTGCTCCCAGCATGGGCCAAGCTGCTCCCACTGTGATCCCAGGATGGTCCCAGTTGCTCCCAGTTGCCCCTAGCACAGATCCAGTCACTTCCAAGTATGATCCCAGTCCTCTCTCCTGACAGTCCCAGTCAATCCCAGTTGCTTCTATTGTAAATCCAGTCACTCAATTCCTTCCAATTGCCCCCAGCCTGGTCCTAATTCCCCTTCATGTAGTCCCAGTCACTCCCAGTACAGTCCCAGTCACCCCCACCATGGTTGCAGACACTCCCAGTATATCCCAGTAGAGTCGTCAACATGCTCGTAGCCCTTCCCAGTCACTCCCAGATGCCCCAGTAACATTCCAGTTTCCACCAGTATGATCCCAGTGACTCCAAGGCACTCCCACTATATCCTATGTGGCCTCCAGTTGCTCCCAGTAGCCCTCAGTGTGGTCCCAGTTGCTCCCAGTAGGATCCCTGTTGCCCCAGTTCTGGTCCTGGAGGGTCCCAGTGTGCTCAGATCTTGCTCCCGGGGGGTCCTGCTGGGTCCCAGTCCTGGTCCTGGTGTATCCTGGTGTCCCGGTCCATCCCAGTCTGTCCCAGTCTGTCCCAGTCCATCCCAGTCCATCCACCGTTTCCCGGGTCCTGCCCCCCTGCCCCCCCAAGATGCTGACGGGGGTCGGGGCTCCGTCTTTGCCTTCGTCTCCCTGGGCCTGCCTGGAATGAAGGGGCCGCTGGGACACTGCGGGACCTCCTGAAACCAAAGGAACCCTGGGAGAATTTGGATACTCCTGGAATCAAGGCACAATTGGGACACTGCAGGGCCCTATGGAAAAAAAGGAACCTTGTGACACTGCGGAATTCATGGAATCCAGGGGCCTTTGTGACATTGGGGGCCTCATGGAACCAAAGGAACCCTGAGGTGTTTCAGAAGGTCATGGAATCAAGGGGCCACTGGGACACTGCAGGGCCTCTGGCAATTAAAGGAACACTGGGACACTGGGGCAGGACATCCCCCCTGCAATGGCACCAAGACAATGCCCCATTTGCAAAGGGGTCAGTGCTGAGCTGAGAGGGGGCCGGGACAAGCCAGGAGATGTTGGAATCCAGACTGGTTTGACCCCAAATGAAGCCCCTGATGGTGAGGGAACCCCTGGAGTCCAAGGACTGTCAGTCCATGGGTTTCTACCAGAAAGGGCCAGTCCCCTTTCCCAGGGGCAGCTTCTTCCAACAGAACCCTTCTTGGGGGGTGTGTGGAGATTCCTGCCTTGGCTGGGGACCCCCCAAGGTCACTGCTGGAGGTTGAGAGCAGAGATCTCCCCACGAGCGTTGGTCTGGGGGAGTTCCATCCATCTCCAATTAAGAATTATTGCTTGTTTGCCACCTTTAGTAGAATTGCTTCAACAATTGCTGTAGTGCCCTGTCCTATCTTATCCTGTACTACTGGTAGTTTTAGTGTGTATATTGTTCACTAAATAATTTAGATGAAGATCTTTTATCTGATGATTTGTCACTCTAAATAATTCATTTTCTGTCAATAGATCTGATTTGTCATCATTAAACTCGGGGGACAAAAGTGTTTCAGTCACACCTCTGTAATTCCTCTAAACGTAAACTGTTGGCACAATGCAAGGCTGAGATTGGATCCAGCAGCCCCCAGCACCCCAGAGTAAGTTGAGAGCTCAGGGGGACCACCCCCCTTTCCCAACCCCCCAGTGCCCAAAGACCCCCTTGGGACCGTCGGACCCCCCAGACCACCCCCCTTTTCCACCCCTCTCCCTGTTCCTTCTACTCTCCCACTGTCCCCTCAATCCCCAATTTCCCCCCTGAATAGTTTTTGGGTCCCAACCCCCACTTTTTGCCCCCTCTCCTGTGGGTGCTGAAGGAGAAAATGAGGCTGCACACCCAGAGTTCCATTCTGGGACTTGTCCCCTGACACTTTTTGGTGTCCCCTTTTATTCCTGTTCTCTCGTGAGCAGCACCTGGTGTTTGTCTTTTAGTCCATCGGAATTCCCAAAGCAGTGCCCTGATCCCACACATTCCCCTCCCCTCATGTGCTGGCTGTGTTCAGCCACCAGAGAAAAACACAAGCTGGTCATGCAGGCTGGTTCAAGTGCATTTCCACTTGGAGAAACAACCTTCTCTCTCTCCAAGCACTCAGCCAAGGTCCATCCTCCCTTTGCATTCCCATGAACTCAGGGCAGGTGCAGAGTGACTCCGCTTGGTCCCACCTCTGCCCCTGTTTTGTTTGGACACACAGAGTTCACGGCCAAGAGGGCCAGGACCCGGGCTTCTTGTCTTGGGGCTTGTCCCATGTGCTTCCAGAGGACTTGGAATATTGAAACCAGACAGATTCTGAACCCCTGCTCCTGATGCTGCCAGAGTTGCCATACACTGGCACTGCAGGCATGGCCTGCACTGAATGGCCAGTGCAGCAGGAGCCGTGGCTGCGGCAGCTGCCGGGATTGCTGCAGAGATGATCCAAGCAATCAGCCACCCACTGAGGATTTCTGCATTTCACAGTTTCCTTAATTCACTGTATCCTGCCTCATCCTCCCAGCTTCTGCTGCCCTGGGAGCCCCAGTTTGGCTCTTCTGCCCATGGGAATTATTAATAATAAATGGAGGGTAGGTACGTTTTGATCTGTGATACAACTAAAATAACAAGGAATATTTACAGGGATGTTAAAGGTATTGTCAGTCACATGAATCACAACGTCAGGTGCGGCCAAGAAGGGATCTGAGTGACAAGGACACACCATGGCTGAGTCATTAAGCCAGTCAGGAAGAGTTGGTAACGCTTCCATCAACGCTGCCTCCGTACAATTCTAAACATCCACTGGTCAGACTATGTGACCAATACATCTGTTCTAGAGCAAGCAGCTATCACAAGTATCGAAGCCATGCTGATGAGAACACAGCTGCGTTGGGCAGGTCATGTCTCCAGGATGAAGGACCACCGCCTTCCTAAGATCTTGCTTTACGGTGAACTTGCCACTGGCTGCCGCATGAGAGGAGCCCCGAAGAAAAGATACAAGGACTCCCTGAAACAACATCTCAGCCTTGGCCATATTGATCATCATAACTGGTCTACTCTGGCCTCAAATCGGGAGGCCTGGAGACACACCATCTGTAATGCAGCTGTCTCCTTCGAGAACACACGCAGGATCACCCTCGAGGAAAAAAGGCAACGCAGAAAGAACCGTGTCTTGCAGAATACACCATCTAAGGAGTCTTTCTGCTGTGCCTTTTGCAATCGGATTTGTCTGTCACGTATTGGCCTCATAAGCCACCAGCGTGCCTGCAGCAAATGTGGATAGAGCCTTCCCAAATCTTCGTTCGCGAAGCCTAGCCATGAAGAAGAGTTGGTACACCCAGTGAATTCCCCTTAGAACAGTGTCTTCCTGATGGGACATCCGGGCAGGGCTTGCTCTGCTCAGCATTCCCTGCCTGCTCCCAGGATTCTTGAGGGACAGCCTCTGGCAAGTCCTGGCCCAAGGAGACCTGCCACCACCCCAAGTCCTGGCAAGGCTGCTGCCCGTCTCCTGCCCCAAAGAGCTGTGCCCCTGGGGGACTTCTCTGCCAGAGGGCAGTCAAAGCCAAGGGGCACTGAGCTCTGCCCTCTTGCAGGTGGCTGTTGGGAGTGGCACCTGGAGCAATTGGTGGCAAGACTTGGCATCTGTCAGAAGGCAGAAGCTGTTGCTCCTTCCTGGCATGATTTTTGGGTGGAAGTGATTAGCAGCAGCACAAAACCACCATCAGCTGCCAAGTTTCACAGGACAATTAGATTGGACAGAGAGACTCTCAAGATTTTTGTGTTCTTTTTGCTTGTTTTCTTGCCTTCTGGAAAAAAAAATCAGCCCAGTCTCGCATGTTCAACACTCCAGTGTCTGTGTGCTCAGCTGTGGCCAGCAGCTGATGTCCAGTCCATTGGGGAAGTGCAGGGGACAGGGAGAAGTCTGGGATGAGAAGCTGTTCTGTGTCTCCCCTGAAGGTGCCACCCGCCTGCAGGAGCAGCCAAGAGAAGTGCTGGAAGCAGAGACGTTCTGCCAGTTTCTGCTCTCAGGTGGACACAGGGCCCACTTGTTGCCAGGGCTCCCGGAGATTGGATCCAGGAACAAGGCAGGGCCATGCACTGGTAGGGAATGGGCTCCAGCAGGACCAAGGGAGGAATGTCCAGCAGCAAAGTGTGAGCTGGTGAACTGGGCCACCTCTTCAGCAGACACCACAGTGCTTACTTCCCTCCATCCGTGAAGCTCCGCCACACGAGGCCCTGCTTTGCTTCAGCTTCTGCTGCTTCTTCCTTTGTTGCCCTCAAGTGTTGGACGTAGAGTTTAGAAGCCCATGCCCGTGTTTTGAAGGTGCCTGTGTGGAGGAGAGGTTGAGCAGCTGCAGCCTGAGGCTGGTGTCCCAGCAGAGTCTCTAAGGATGGCACCAGTGGCGCTGGCTGGGGACACCTGAGTGTGGAAGGCATGTCCAGCCTCAAGCAGGGCCACTGAAGTCAGTCAGGATGTCAGGCTGCAGCTGAAGCTGCCAAGGGTTGCTGTGAGGCTGAGGATTCACTGGAAAGCTGTGGTGGCCACTTGCCCTGGAGCCTTTTGCCAAAGCGGGTGCAACTGTGCCCACAGTCTGCCCACTTTTGGTGTCCTGGCGGGTGTGGGTGCCTGGGTGAGGAGGCCCAGGCGTTGTGGGTGCTGCTGCTCCTGGGCAGCCTCTGGTGCTGTTGTCTGTGGGGCGCGGAGCCGCTTGGGCAGCAGCGAGTGCGCAGCCCTGCCCGAGGAGCCCAGCGCCCTGCCCGTGGTGGCAGCAGCTCTGTGGGCCCAGAGCTCTGGCTCAGGGGGGTGTTGGCCACAGCCCCGTGGCCTGGGCAGCCGTGGGGGCCCGGGCTGGCCGCCAGCCCTGCCTGTGCCACTGCCCCTCGCCGGCAGCACCCGGCGGACGTGCCCTGGCAGGGCCCCCTTGCCCTCCTTGTCCCCAGCCAGGCCAGCCTGGCCACCTCGGGGGTGTGCCCACCCTGCTGCTGAGGCCTGGCCTCCAGGGCTTCTGCCACAGGGCTGGGAGAGGCCTCAGGAAAGCACCAGAGCAACCGGCTGGCAGGGAAGGAGGTGGCTGCCTGGGGGCTGCTTGTGGCCTCTGCCCCCCAAGTCCTGGGGGCTTTTCCCTCCACCCTGCCCCTCGGGGCCTGCGCCCAGTCTGTCCCCTCGCAGCCTTCTGCCACCCACCCCCTCACAGATTCCCTTCAAGGCTTCCCTCTCCCTTGTCCCATCAGGGCCTCCACAGCACCTCACCCCTTCCTGGCCTCCCAGCGCCCCCTCCCCTGCGGGTCTCCCCCAGCCCCGCCAACCTGCCCAGCAGTGGTGCAGCCCTGAAGGAGCTCCAGAGGAGCTGCTCCAGAGGCACTTGGGAGCCCGGAGCAATCCAGCCAGTGACACACTGGCAGGACACAGACGCTGCTTCCTGGCTGGGGAGGGCTTGTGGCCATCTCCAAGGACAAGGTGCTCAGGGTTCCCCACAGCTCCAGCCTCTGCCCTCCACTCTGCTGCAAGCGTTGAGGCTCCAGAAGAGCCATCAAAGGCCAAGGGGCTTCTGCCCACTTTTGCTGGCACGCTGCACAGCGGGGCAAGTGTTGCTGAGCACAAGGAGCCCTTTTCCCCTCTTCTCCAAGGCCCTGTGCACACTGGGCACCAAAAAAACCTCCTGGGCTTCTGTATGTGATAACATGGATGTAATGTTCCCATGCTGAGCTCAAAGGGGGTGTTTGCAGGGAAGAGGCATCTTCCCCACAGGCTCAGGTGGCCCCAGGAGATGGAGCTTCCTGCATCAGTTCTCCACAGGGCTGCAGCAGCACAGGCAGACACTGCCCTGCGGAAAAGGCCGGGTCTTCCACGCCCTGCACAGCCAGTCTTGGAGCTGCTGGAATCTGCAGTAGGGAGCCATCTGTACAGCTCTTGGCACGTAGCAGTGTTGAATTGCCAGGCCTGCCATGGCGAGTCTGATGTCATCTGTCACACCTCTATGGGCTGGAAGAGGCAGCAACGGAGACTACCAGAAATGGAAGAATGAAGTTCTCCGTACAGCTCTGATGATGTGGAGCGTTTCCTGGGCCAGGTTTGAGACGGCAGGGCTGTCATCAGTCATGTCTTGAAGGGCTGGAAGAGAAAGGAAGAGAGCCAAGGTGAGAGGCCAGAGGTGTGGGGACGTGAGGAGCCCCTCCTGCCAGGGCCATCCCAGCCAGCTCTTGCCATGGCCAGGAGGGAGCAGGGCCCAAGGGGATCAGCTGGAAGGTGCTCTCGCTCACCCTGGCAGATGAGCTGCAGCTCTGGCTGCTCCTGCTTCATGGACCTGGCGGCAATCCCTGGGAACACAGAGCCTGTCAGGCCCCAGAGGCACAGGTCCCCCGCAGCGGCGCTGCCAGCCCGGCCACACGGCCTCCTGCCCTGGCAGGGCTGAGCCCGGGGCCTTCCCGCATGGGGACGCCCCAGGGCTGGGCTGGCACAGGGCGGCAGCAGGCGCTCGGGGCCACTCGGGGCTCCACATGCCCTGGGCCGCATCCTGCTGCCGCTGCAGCAGCCGGGGCTGGGGCCGAGCTGCAGCGGGGCGGGGAGGGACCCCGGCCTTGTGGCTCACCCAGAAACTTGATGGCCAGCTTTCGCAGGGGCTTCTCTGGGCTCTCCAGGAACGGCAGGGCCTGGCGCACGTACTGGCCCACTCGGCTCCTGTCCTTTTCCAGCTGCAAAGAGCGCCAGGGCATGGAGGGAAGGCTCGGCTCAGGCTCTGCCCCTTGGCCGGGCGCTGCCTGCCCCCAGCACGGGGCTCCCCTGCCCACAGAACCCTGAGGCCTGGCCAGCAGCTGCTGGGGCTGGGTTTGGAGGGAGCAGAGGGCTGGGTGCTCCTGGGGAGCTGTGGGGTGGCCCTACCCCACAGCCCAGCTGGACCGGGGCTCCATGGCAGCCTGGCTGCGGGGGTAAGGGAGCCTGGAAAAGAGCCCGCATGCCCCAGGGAAGGGAGCAGTGTGTGGGGCACAGGCTGGTGTCTGTGGGTGCAGCAGTGGACACAGGCACCCTGCCAGCCCCACACATTGGGCATCAGGGGCTGGGGCTTTGGGGCCGTCCTTACCAGGCACTCGGGAAACCTCCACGGCTGCTCCATGGTCACCAAGTCCTCAAGATCTCTCCACTTCAGGAACCTGGCTGCACCAAACAGTGCTCTCCAAGAGGCCTGCACAGCAACAGAGAGCGGGCCATGGCACCACAGTCCAGGGCACAGCACCCACATCCCTGTGCCAAGGCCAGGAGGAGGCTGCAGGTGACCATGGGCCAGGGCAGGAGGCACAGCAGCCTCCTGCCATGGGGACACCAGAGCCCACGAGTCCTCACCTCTGCCACACGCCGGTTCTCATTGTGCCAGTTGAAGTAGAATGGCACCAGACTCAGGTACACGTGTGGCTTTAGGCTCTTGCTCCTCTCTGTCGCCTCCATCAGCTCCCAGAAGAGGAGCATGGAGAGCTGCTGCAGCTGGCTGTGCTCCTGGTGCAAAGGAAGAGGAAAAGACCTCAGCACTGGCTTCTCCAGGCCCACCGGGGCACAGGCCTGAAAAGACACTGGGCCCAAAGTTTCCTGGCAGCACTCAGTGCCCACGATGAGGGGCACAGAGCCTTACGTTGTCAAAGAGTGGCCGCAGCGCCTCAAGCAACTTCAGGGCAGTAGGGGTGGATATTTTGACAATTTGGAAGTGCAGCACGTTGATGAACGCGGAGAGGGTCATCTGAACCGTGTCTGCGTCTGCATCCTGCAGTAGCTCCAGGAGGCTTTCACTCAGGCTCCGCATGCTCTTAGCCTGTGTGGAACACAATGCTGTGGTGCAGCCCCACGCTGCTGCCGCGGGGCCCAGAGGCCAAAGGTGCGTCCCAAAGGAGTCGGGCAGCTGAACGGGGAGGAGGAGAGCTGGGAGCAGCTGCCACAGCTGCCAAAGGCCAGCCAAGGCCAAGCTACTGCCTCGCACAGCCGCACGCTGCCGGCCCGGCTTCAGCCCCTGCCCCCTGCTCACCATTGAGGGAGCCTTGCTGAGCACCACCAGGCCTCGGAGCGCCAGGCGACGCCTCTCCGGGCACTGACTGCGCAGGTGCCTGGAAATAATCTGCAGGACGCTGGGCCCACATTGTCTGGGGTTCAGGCAGTGCAGGACCTGAAAGGCAGGGAGCAGTGACGGGGTGCCCGGCCGGCAGGAGCCCAGACCCGCCCAGGGCTGGGCCCAGGCAGCAGCACAGGGTGCAGGCACCGTCCCGGGCGGCTGCGGCTGTGAGAGGGCAGAGAGGGGGAGGCAGCTGGGCCAGGCAGCGCTCGCCATCAGGCTCACCTCCACCAGGAACGCCAGGGCAGGCAGTTCCCACAGGGGCTCTCCCCTGCTGAGCCGCGGGAGCAGGCTGACGGCGATGCTGCAGCAGAAGGAGCGGGAGACACGGCACAGCTCCCTGCAAGGGGGAATAAAGGTGCCAGAGACCCTGAGCCAGGTGGGCAAAGCTCTCCTGGGACTGACTCACACAGGCCTGGTCTTTGGCCACCAGCCCAGGAGAGGACGTGGGCACTTTGGGAGGTGGCTCCTCCTGTGCAGCCGCCCCTCTCCGCCTTTTCCACTCTGCTCAGCCATCCCTGGCTGCCAAGGCCCTCTGGCCCAGCACACGGGCACTGTGTGGGGTGGCCTGTGCACAGGGCAGAAATGACAGGGGCAGTGGGGAGAAAGGGCTCTCACCTGGCCAGCAGACCCACTGCATAGTGGTGGCTGTCAGCCTTGAGGAGCATGTCCCAGCCACACTTGCGACCGATCGCCATCAACACGTCCTCACCCAGCAGCTGGCGCAGCAGGGCTTTAACAGTCTGCACTGCAAACCTGTGTGCAGAGCACAGCCCAGGTCAGGCACAGAGCCCTGGCCCAAGCCCTGAGGGCATGGCAGGGGGAGGGGACTGGGATGGAGCACCTGTTGGGGTTGGGGGGAAGGCTGCGCTGCTCCCGGCATCGCCTCCAGAAGGTCTCGACCTCCTCTGACATCTCCTCTGTGCTGATGAAAACTTGGAAGAGCAGAGTCAGAAGGAGGCGTGGGAAATTGTCCTTCACTCCCCCTGGGCACCAGGAGTGGGACAGCTGGAGGATCTCCCAGAGTGCCACAGTTGCCTGCCAAAGACAAAGCACCCAGAGACAGCTCTCAGGGCCCAGATGTCCATGTGGCAGGGCCCAAGCGTGGCAGGGACAGGCCAGAGGAGACACAGGGGGATCCCCCAGCCTGGTGTCCCTGAACCTGCCCCTAAGCCAGGCTTGCAGCCCAGTGCCTGGGGCAGGGAGAAGCAGTGGTGAGGGAGGATGGAAAGGCGTCCCAGAGGCAACCTGGGGGCGAGCAGAGGCCAGCTCAAGAAACTCACAGCCAGGGCAAAGACATCCCTCTCATCCCCATCAGAGGTGCGTCTCCTGTGCGCTGGCCAGTATTCCAGCACACGGAAGAGGATGTGCAGCACCGGCTCCTTAGTCCATCTGGAGGAGATGAGCGTCTTCCACATGGTGCGAGCAGCTCTGTGGAGTCACAACTCTGGCTCAGGGGGGTCTGGGACACAGCTCTGTGGCCTGGGCAGCTGCGGGGCCCAGGTGACAGAG
>NW_024103432.1:0-4537 GCF_003945595.2 Pipra filicauda
AATCAATTCCCTGTTGGCGGAATGTTGCTGAGACCCTGTGCCAAATGGGTGTGGAACTGGAGGGATCAGGGTCGAGATGTCACTCTGCTGGGAGATGTAGGACAGACATTCTGGGTGGCACTGGGACAGTCAAAGAGCTGTGGAGTCGTTTTGGTGTTTGAGCACCAGGACTTCCATAGCTCCCCAAAAAGCTGAATCAGAGTTGCCAGCAACTGTGTCTAGGCAGGCAGGGACATGTGCTTTGGGACCAAATGGATCAAACCCATCTCCTCCATCAAGAGAGAGGCCAGGCAAATTCCCTCTTTGCCTAGGGAGCAGTGCTATCACTTTTCTTTAGGTTATTCACATTTACATCCATCCCTGTCTGATGCCTGGGCTGGTGCTTTGTAGTTGAACTTGTTATTCATCTAATTGTGCTTTGCTCTGCGTTGGACCCCCTGTATTGTGTAAATGTGGCAAGGTTTGGGAGCTGGGGGAGAAGGCTGCCAGGCTGGGCTCTGTGAGAAGAGTCCAGTGGCTCCTGCCCTGTGTGTGTGAGAGTCAGTTCCAGCTGTCTCCAGAAGGGACTCAGTGCTGCCCATTGCTGAGCACATTTCTCACACTGCTGATTCTCTATCAAAGTGGATTCCTTTCAAATCATGGAATCTTAGACTGGTTTAACTGGAAAGTATCCTAAAAAACATTTATTTCCACAAGCTCCCCCCCACTCCATGGACAGGATGCCACCCACTAAACCACAGTGCTTAAATCGCTGTCCAATCTGACTTTGAACACTTCCAGGGATTAGGCTTAGGAATCCACAAATGTTCTTGGTAACTTTTTCCGGTGTCTAACCACCCCCTCAGTCAGGGATGTGTTTGTGAGCTGCAAGGGAAAGATCACAAATTAAAATCCACTGAAGGGAAAGCAACCGCTGCTTCCTCCACCTTCTTCCTGACCTGACTGGAAGACTTGTCATGGGAGGAAGGAGAACTCAGAGTCCCAGGCTTGGATGCAAAACAACTTTATTGAGTCTAAAGAAGCAAAGGAGGTGGCTCACAGAGGGCACCAGCAGCAGCCACTAAGATGCAGGGGGGGTGTCCCTCTGCCTGGGCTGCAGAGGCAGGGAGGCCAAAAGGTCCCCAGGAGGGTGGCATTGGGTGGTGGTGACAGGAAAGGAAGGGAAGAGAGAGAAGAGAGGAGAAGAAGGAAACAAGAGCCATAAAGTCTAAATGCAATGTCCCAGCGTTGTGTTTTCAGTGCAGCAGCATGATGAGAGGTCTTGCAGGTTGTTGGCCAAGGAGGTTTGCAGGGGCTTTAGCAGGGGGGACATCTGCCACGGTAGCAGCTGGTGATGCAGGAGAGGTCAAAGCCCCCGGAGTTGATGGGCACTCCATCACAGCTGAGGATGCTGCCAACGGCAGCGGAGGTGGAGGATCCCACCACGGTGTTCTGTGGGAAGGAGCTGAGGATGGGCCCGGGCAGGGTCACCAGCACAGCAGAGGGCTGGATGGCAACAGTGGAGCTCTGGCACTGCCTGACACAGCACTCATTGCAGCTGTTGGCCAGCGGGGTCGGGCCGCAGGGCTGGCAGCAAGGGTTGCAGGGCTGGCACTGCTGGCACTTCTCAGGGCACGACATGGCTCGAGCCTGGGGCTGCACCTGGCACACAGGGCAGGGAGGAAGCAGAGCACACGCACACCTCAGCAACAGCCGGCAAAGCACCACCAGGAAGCCAAGGCAGCTGCTGCTGCTTGGGGAGGGAGAGGCTCTGCAGGGGCCAACAAGGGAGCCTTTCCCTGAGCCCAGCAGGGCCTTCAGAGATCAGACAGGCCCAGGCTGCTCCTGCCTCAGCTGTAGGAAAACAGCCCCCTCAGCCCAGCCTCCGCCTCTGTCCCTAACAGACGCTCTCCCCTCTGCCCACACGACCACCATCCCCGAGCACTCCCACAAGACCAAGGAGCAGGGATGGGCTGCAAAGCTCGACCCTGTGCTAGAGAGGGGGGAGGAGAAAGGGGCTTCCCACTCACCGGCTTGCTGAGGAGAAGGAGGTGACAGAAGGGGTTGAGAGAGCCACCAGTTCGGCTGGCTTTTATACTGGCCCCACAGTGCCTCAGGGCCCAAAGGCCGTGCTGCGTAAGTGACAATTTTCCTGCATGATCCCAAGGAACGGAAACATCTCAGGGAATGACATGGCATGAGTTGGTGTTTCTGTCTGTGGTGACTTTGGATTTCCAGGGTTACATCATGCCCATTTTCTCATGGACACTTCTGAGTGCAGGTCTGAGAGGTTCCAGGATTTCTGGGGGCAAGGATGTGCCACTGTGGGCAGATGACAGGGACTAAGTGCCAAAGGGATTCGGAGGAGCCAGGTGATGGCCGCCTGGGGCACTCTGATGGATTTTTTATGGTCCTACTGACAGGAAGCTTCTGCACAGCTCCCAGCTCTCCAGGCTTTGGCTCATCACCCAAGGGCTCCCCTGAGCTGTGCCAGAGTTCACCTCTGATCCCAGCCATGGCTTCTCCATGAGACAGGAGCAAGGACCCTGGGAAACAGCTCCGTGCCCCAAGGCTGCCTGCAGGTAGCATGAGGAGTGATGGCCTGGGGTCAGGATTCTCCTTGGTGAGACCTGAATGCCGTGATCACCAGATCTCCTCAGAAAAGGGGGAGCTGGGACTGTGTCAGTGCCCGGCACTGTTGAGGAGGGATGTCACTACAGGCCTTGGAATGGTTGGGCTCAGCCATGAGCTCAGACACAGCTGAGGACACCCCCGCAGGCACTGACACATTCCCAACCTGCCCAGGGAGCACAAGGACAAACCCAGATGCACAGACACAGCAAACATGCCCAAGGACTCACACAGCAGGTTGCACTCAAGTGCTTTCCCCTGTGCACAGAGAGACACTGCAGGCCAGAGGCTCCCAGGGGTGTGTTCCTAGGGGAGCACAAGCACAGGGATGTGCAGACACTCACACGCCCATCAACTCCGGGGGCTTTGACCTCTCCTGCATCACCAGCTGCTACCGTGGCAGATGTCCCCCCTGCTAAAGCCCCTGCAAACCTCCTTGGCCAACAACCTGCAAGACCTCTCATTATGCTGCTGCACTGAAAACACAGCGCTGGGACATTGCATTTAGACTTTATGGCTCTTGTTTCCTTCTTCTCCTCTCTTCTCTCTCTTCCCTTCCTTTTCTGTCACCACTACCCAATGCCACCCTCCTGGGGACCTTTTGGCCTCCCTGCCTCTGCAGCCCAGGCAGAGGGACACCTCCCCTGCATCTTTGGGGCTGTTGCTGGTGCCCTCTGTGAGCCACCTCCTTTGCTTCTTTAGACTCAGTAAAGTTGCTTTGCATCCAAGCCTGGGACTCTGAGTCTTCCTTCATTCTTTGGTAACTCTTCCATTCAGATCAGGGAAGAAGGTCGAAGAAGGCAGAGGGTTAGGGTTAGTGGATTTTCCTTTGGCCCTTTCGTCTTGTAGCTCACAAGTACATCCCTGGCTACTCCACAGCAAAGACCACACTAAAAGAGAAGGTGGGTCCAAAATATGGTAGGAGTGGGTATGGGCAACAGCAATGCCTGGGTACAGCCCACAACCTCATCCCTTCCTACACCTCCCTTACATTGACTGTTCTGCCCAGCTTGTGTCCAGACAGGCAGGGCTGGGGTGTTTCACGTGTCGGGATTGGGATTAACTATTTTATGGAGCCCTTTGTAGGTGGATGTACCATGAAGAAAGCTGTGGTACTGTGAAAAGCCTGCACTCGAAAAGAATCCTGGCAGGAATATCCACTGCCGTGGAGAGAAGCCCACAATGGAGCAAGTCCTACTGCCAGGACCTGTGAGCCTGTCAAGGAGTAACGTTGGAGCATTTTGTTCCTAAAGGACTGTACCCTTTGGAAATGACCCACCCTGTAGCAGGGGACCCACAGTGGAGCAGGGGAGCAGAGTGGCAGGAAGGAGTGTAGAGACTTCCAGAATCGGCTGAGCCCTTTCCCTCTCCTCCTCTGCCACTGGTGGGGAAGAAGGTAGAGAAGCTGGTAGTGAAGCTGAAACCAGGAAGAAGGAAGGCTGGGGCAAAGGTGGGGATAAATTTGTTATTATTTCTCTTTTTCCTTGTCTATGTGTAAGTGGCAATAAATTAAATGTATTTCCCCAAGACAAGTCTGTTCTTCCTGGTACAAGAATTGCTGAGTATTTCCCCAGCCTTTGTTGTGACCCCTCACCTTTGTGAAGTATTTTCTCCCATCGCCCAGTTGAGGAGAGGCAGTCAGAATGTCTTTATGGGCACCAGGCCATTTGCCAAGATCAACCTACCATGACATTGAAAGATCATCAGGTCCAATCTTGTATGGGAAAGGGAGCTTAGATGAGATTATCAACCACCCTTCGCGATTGCTCCTTGAAATCTTCCAGTGATGGGACCTCTCCCTGCGATTTTTCCAGGAAATCATTTTTATAACTGTTAAAATGTATCTCCTGTGTACACATGTGTCATGGTTTGAGATAGTCCCAAAATCCAATTCCCTAGTTCCATTCCCCCTCCCACATCTCAACCT
>NW_024103432.1:4739-44641 GCF_003945595.2 Pipra filicauda
CCCTTCCAGTCCTTAAGCAGCAGGATCTTCTGAGGCAGCAGGTTTCTCCTCATGCATGCATGCAGCAGCTGATAGTTGGATTTCTGCCAGCACTCCACGAGGGAGGTATCCAAGCCTCTCTCTCGGCCCCATCGCCTCACAACCGAGGGGTCTTCCGTGGGCTTCGTAACCCCAGACAAGGTCGTTTCACCACGTCATATCACGAAGACACAGGGGGGTCTTCGTGACGGTCTGGTATCTCTTGCAGGGCCTCTGTGCCCTGTCTCTCAGGCTGCCACCGTGGCAGCAGTGCGAGGGGGGGGAAGCCAAGGTCAACTCCCCCTGCATTCCTCTCGGAGCTCTCTAGCTCCTTTCTACAGTGCATGTCGCACTTCAAGGCTCTTTCAAGTAAGAGTCCATCATCTTCCTCCTTCCAGGAGGTCTCAAAGGAGTTTTGGGGATCTGGTATCAGTCTTACCCCCAAGAACTCTGTAGCTCTCAGCTGCTGGCTCTTCTTTCCTCGGCTCTCCTTCCAGGAGTCCTTTCTCTGGTGCTGCATGTTGCTTCTCTGCTCCTCCAGTTCAGGTCCTTATCTCTGGCTCTCTGCCACCGTTTCTCTGGTCAGCGTCGGCTGCTGCTCTGCGCCCATGGAGAAAACATCTCCCGGCATACTACAGGCACCTAGCCCAGCTTTATGCTGTTCCAGGTCCCTGTAGCCCCCCAGCCAGGGCTGGGAGGCCCCAGAGGGCCCAAGGGGCTCAGAGCCCCTTCCTCGTGGCTCTACAACATGGCCACCTCTCCTACAACAACCAAACTACAACTCTTCTTTTCCGGTCTGGTTGTGATATGTTTACATTTCTGCAGGAGCGTCCATTGGGCAGAATTTCAAAACTTCCAGGGGTTTCCACCCCTTGGGGTCTACTACTTCTCTTAGCCTCTGGGGAAAACAAGGTTCAAACCACTACAACATGAAATCTCTCCTGGTGCAACTTTTATTTATTGACCCCTGTGGCTCTGCTCCATACGGCTCCTTGTGATGAAAGAGCCTCTTTGCAGCAACACTGTAAAGACTCGAAAACTGGTTGAGGTTGCCCCAAACCTCCTGCTCTCCAGAGAGATAAGGTTGTACCTCATCACCTACACACAAAAGTGGTAGTAGACTTGATCTTCATAAAGAAAAATCCATGAGGAAGGACACATCCAGGAAGGTGTTGATTGCTCCATGCAGCAATGAGGAGGCCATTCCCCATCAGGGTTACAAGGTACATGCAGAAGATATTGGCTCATAGGGACATGTGCCCACCTTGGGAGGTCTGGGGCCAGCAGGGGAATGAAATCAGTTACAGGTGCCTTGTTGTCCTTTGCTGTGACCCAAAGCAAGATAAGAAGGAATCAGCTGCCCAGACAAGAATGCAGGAACAGAGCTCTGGTGGGGCTGGTCTGTGATTTCTGTTGCTGTCAGAGGGACAAACCAGCCCCTGTTGCCAACTCACTGAATTCATCTCCCGTGGAGGTAGGTCTGGCCACACCTAGATTCAGGTATAGCTGGTAGACCAGAGCAAAGAGAACCTGCGAGACACCTGATCACCAGTTCTGCTTTGCTGACATTGACCACTGCCATGAAGTGGCCGATTCCCGTTACAAGTCATTGCCGGGGTGGTCATTTCCGAGTGCACTGGCTTCTTCATTGCCTCATTCCTAATTGTCCAATTCAAAAGCCCAAGGCTCCTGTCAGCTGTAGAGTCATGGCTTCACATGTGTTGGAAAAGACCTTTAACATCAACGAGTCCAACCACAAACCTATCACTGTCCACACCACCAGTTACTGATGTACCCATGTGCCACGTTTACACATCTTTTAAATCCCTCCAGGGATGGTGTTTCCCATCCAATATCCACATCTCTGCAGAACCTGTTCCAGAGCTTGATAAATATTTCTGCACAAAATTTTTTCCCTAAAATCCAAACTAAAGCTCCCCTGACTCAGCTTGAGGTCATTTCCTATGACATGGGAGAAGATAATGGCTCTCATCTTGTTATGACCTCCTTCTCTGTATTGGTAGAGTGCTAGTCTCCCCTGAGGCTGCTTTTCTCCAGGCTAAATAAATCCACTTCCCTCTCTAATGCAGACATTTCATCACATGTGATTGGGAAGAGGAGAGAATGCCGGGTGAGAGCTGCCTTTGTCTGTGCCCAAGGGAACTGAGCTATGCTGGGACACCCAGTGAGCTGAGGATCTCTCTGTAGCCTGACATGGAAGTGGATGGAAATCTGTGCCTTCTGGGTTTGATGTATTCCTGAGACAATGCTGGGTGACCATCACAGACAGTTCAAAAGACGCGTCTTTAGACAAATCACTCGGATCCCTCTCCAGAGAAACAAAGGAAGGTGGTGGGAATGGCCTTACTTCCCCATCCCATGCAGAGAGCAATTGACTCTTCACATGAAAGAGTGACCAGGCACAACTCTCCAGTTCCCACAGGAGGGCAGGTGCTCTGACCAACAATGAGATGTGCTCACTGTAAGGTCAGACCACTTGGCCATGGATGCCAAATCCCACTGCACTCAGTGCCAGCAATGAACATGTTGTCTCCCAGTTGCTTCCTTGAACGTGCTGGTCCCTCTTTCCATTGCCAGGGACTTTAAGGATCAAACAAGATCCTCATGTCCAGGTTCCTCCTGCTCCAATCCCCAAATCTCCTACTCATCCATAGCAAAGATCAAGCTCTGAAACTGGGCTGCCCCTCACTAGACTGTAGCCACCAGTCCCAAAGATTCCCAGTGGCTGGAGTGAACATCAGGGTTCAAAGTCCAACAGCAGCCCAGGTTTGGTGGCCCCTAAAACAAAAACCCCTGGAACCACCTGCCTGCACTGGATCCATTGCTCACTAAATACATGTCTTCTGTCCACACTGGTGCATCCTTGGGTAATGACCCAAAGACTGGAGGACTGGGAGCACATTTAGCCCTTCCTATCATCTGGAATCAAAAAAACCCATGAGACTGCCCCAGGCTGGAATCACCTGCCATCTCCGGATGCCTTTGGCACTTACTCCATGACTTCTGCCGACAGTGGCACATTCTCTCCCCCAGAAATCCTGCAAATCAGAAATGCCCATGAGGGAACGGTGATGATGTAGGCCAGGAAATGCAATGTCAGGGTAGTGGGAATCACCACCTCATGCCATACCATTCATTCCCTGAGATGTTTCCGTTCCTTGGGATCATGCAGGAAAATTGTCACTTACGCAGCACGGCCTTTGGGCCCTGAGGCACTGTGGGGCCAGTATAAAAGCCAGCCGAACTGGTGGCTCTCTCAACCCCTTCTGTCACCTCCTTCTCCTCAGCAAGCCGGTGAGTGGGAAGCCCCTTTCTCCTCCCCCCTCTCTAGCACAGGGTCGAGCTTTGCAGCCCATCCCTGCTCCTTGGTCTTGTGGGAGTGCTCGGGGATGGTGGTCGTGTGGGCAGAGGGGAGAGCGTCTGTTAGGGACAGAGGCGGAGGCTGGGCTGAGGGGGCTGTTTTCCTACAGCTGAGGCAGGAGCAGCCTGGGCCTGTCTGATCTCTGAAGGCCCTGCTGGGCTCAGGGAAAGGCTCCCTTGTTGGCCCCTGCAGAGCCTCTCCCTCCCCAAGCAGCAGCAGCTGCCTTGGCTTCCTGGTGGTGCTTTGCCGGCTGTTGCTGAGGTGTGCGTGTGCTCTGCTTCCTCCCTGCCCTGTGTGCCAGGTGCAGCCCCAGGCTCAAGCCATGTCGTGCCCTGAGAAGTGCCAGCAGTGCCAGCCCTGCAACCCTTGCTGCCAGCCCTGCGGCCCGACCCCGCTGGCCAACAGCTGCAATGAGTGCTGTGTCAGGCAGTGCCAGAGCTCCACTGTTGCCATCCAACCCTCTGCTGTGGTGGTGACCCTGCCCGGGCCCATCCTCAGCTCCTTCCCACAGAACACCGTGGTGGGATCCTCCACCTCCGCTGCCGTTGGCAGCATCCTCAGCTGTGATGGAGTGCCCATCAACTCCGGGGGCTTTGACCTCTCCTGCATCACCAGCTGCTACCGTGGCAGATGTCCCCCCTGCTAAAGCCTCTGCAAACCTCCTCGGCCAACAACCTGCAAGACCTCTCATCATGCTGCTGACCTCTCATCATGCACTGAAAACACAACGCTGGGACATTGCATTTAGACTTTATGGCTCTTGTTTCCTTCTTCTCTGTTCTCTCTCTTCCCTTCCTTTCCTGTCACCAGCACCCAATGCCACCCTCCTGGGGACCTTTTGGCCTCCCTGCCTCTGCAGCCCAGGCAGAGGGACACCCCCCCTGCATCTTAGTGGCTGCTGCTGGTGCCCTCTGTGAGCCACCTCCTTTGCTTCTTTAGACTCAATAAAGTTGTTTTGCATCCAAACCTGGGCCTCTGAGTCCTCCTTCCTTCAGTGTCGACACATTCATTCAGCTGAGAGAAAATGATGGACAGAGTCGAGGGTGGGACTCCTTCCAGTTGATTTTTCTTTATGCCCTTTCCCTTGGAGCTCACAAACACATTCTCTGGGACTCCACAGCAAAGACCATCAGGCAGAAGATGGCTCCAAGAAATGTCAGGTGTGGGAATGGGAAACAGCAATGGCTGGACACAGCCCACAACCTCATCCCCTCCTACATGTCCCATTGTTTGCCCAGCTTGTGTCCAGACAGGCAGGGCTGAGCTGTTTCACTTTTGAGGACTCGGATCAGCCACATAAAAGAGCTTATTGTGATCAGCTATTCTATGGAGCCCTTTGCAGTTGGATATATCATGAAGGCGGCTGTGACCCCAGGAAGAACCTGCTCTTGAAAAAATTCTTGTTAGGAATGTCCACTGCAGTGGAGAGAAGCCCACAATGGAGCAGGTCGTACTACCAGGACCTGTGAGCCTGTCGGGGAGAAACAATGGAGCATTTTGTCCTTTAACGACTACATTCTTTGGAAATGACCCACACTGTAGCAGGGAAACTACAGTGGAGCAGGGGAGCAGAGTGGCAGGAAGGAGTGCAGAGACTTCCAGAATGGGCTGAGCACAACCCCCTTTCCCTCTCCTCCTGTGCCACTGGTTGGAAAGAAAGTAGAGAAGTTGGCAGTGGAGCTGAAAGCAGCTAGAAGGAAGGCTGGGGAGCAATGTGGGTTTAGATACAATCTCATTTCTGGGAGCTGTAGGGTGTGACAAGGTGTCCCCTGAGCCTCCTCTTCTGCAGGCTAAACCTCCCCAGCTCCCTCAGCATCCCCTCACAGGATATACCCTCTAGGCACTTCACCAGCTCCACTGCCCTTCTCTGGACTCACTCCAGCACCTCAATGTCCTTCCTCAGCTGAGGGGCCCAGAACTGGACACAGCACTCGAGGTGTGACCTCACCAGTGCACAGTAGACAGGCACAATCACTGCCCTGGTTCTGCTGGACACTATTCCTGATACAGACCAGGATGCCCTTGGCCTTCCTGGCCAGTTGGGAACAGTCTGGCTCATGTTCAAAAACTGTTGACCAGCAGCCCCACTGGGCCTCTCTCCAACTGCTCTGCCTGTGGAGCTGCAGGGGGTTGTTGTGGCCAAAGTGTAGGACTCAGTAACTAGCTTTGTAGGCCCTCAGTGTTGGCTTGGCCCATGTTTCCAGCCTGTCCAGATCCTTCTGCAGAGGGAATGTGTAGCTCCATGACAGTGTAACAGCTCCTGCCAGCAAGACCTGCTCCACTGTCAACTTTACACTTCTGCAGTGGACATTCCTTCCAGGAATCTTTTCTGGTGCAGGCTCTTCACAGCGTCATGTCTTTCTTCATGGTACATCCGCCTGCAAAGGGCTGCATGGAGTAGCTGATCTGACTCAGCTCATTTGTGTGGCTGATCCCAATCCTGACACATGAAACACCCCAGCCCTGCCTGTCTGGACACAAGCTGGGCAGAACAGTCAGTGTAAGGGAGGTGTAGTATATCACTGAAATCACAGATCAACCAGGTGGTGTGCAACTGGTAAATCCCTTTATTCGCACACTGACATGGCTTTATATACCCACATGACATCACATATTTCCCACAGTTCTAAGCGAGTCCTTACAGTGGCATTCTCCGTAGAGTCCTTCTCTGGGGGCTTGATACAAAGACTACAATTTCCATGTTTCCGTGTGACACCTTCCTATACAATGTTAACCTATTCCACTACAGTGTATCAAGACATGAGGTTGTGGGCTGTGCCCTGGTAGTGCTGTTTAACATCCCCTCTCCTTACACTTTTTGGGCCCATACTCTCCCTCATAATCCTTGCTGTGGAGTAGCCACGGATGGGTTTGTCAGCTCAAAGGGAAAGAGCACAAATTAAATCCACTGAAGGGAGTCCAACCCTCTGCTCTGCCCACATGTTTCGCTGTGCCCCCTGGAAGCAATGCCACAGAAGGAAGAAGGACTCATAGGATTAGGCTTGGATGCAAAACAACTTTATTGAGTCTAAAGAAGCAAAGGAGGTGGCTCACAGAGGGCACCAGCAGTAGCCACTAAGATGCAGGGGGGGTGTCCCTCTGCCTGGGCTGCAGAGGCAGGGAGGCCAAAAGGTCCCCAGGAGGGTGGCATTGGGTGGTGGTGACAGAAAAGGAAGGGAAGAGAGAGAAGAGAGGAGAAGAAGGAAACAAGAGCCATAAAGTCTAAATGCAATGTCCCAGTGTTGTGTTTTCAGTGCAGCAGCATGATGAGAGGTCTTGCAGGTTGTTGGCCAAGGAGGTTTGCAGGGGCTTTAGCAGGGGGGACATCTGCCACGGTAGCAGCTGGTGATGCAGGAGAGGTCAAAGCCCCCGGAGTTGATGGGCACTCCATCACAGCTGAGGATGCTGCCAACGGCAGCGGAGGTGGAGGATCCCACCACGGTGTTCTGTGGGAAGGAGCTGAGGATGGGCCCGGGCAGGGTCACCACCACAGCCGGCGGCTCAATGACGACGGTGGAGCTCTGGCACTGCCTGACACAGCACTCATTGCAGCTGTTGGCCAGCGGGGTCGGGCCGCAGGGCTGGCAGCAAGGGTTGCAGGGCTGGCACTGCTGGCACTTCTCAGGGCACGACATGGCTCGAGCCTGGGGCTGCACCTGGCACACAGGGCAGGGAGGAAGCAGAGCACACGCACACCTCAGCAACAGCCGGCAAAGCACCACCAGGAAGCCAAGGCAGCTGCTGCTGCTTGGGGAGGGAGAGGCTCTGCAGGGGCCAACAAGGGAGCCTTTCCCTGAGCCCAGCACGGCCTTCAGAGATCAGACAGGCCCAGGCTGCTCCTGCCTCAGCTGTAGGAAAACAGCCCCCTCAGCCCAGCCTCCGCCTCTGTCCCTAACAGACGCTCTCCCCTCTGCCCACACGACCACCATCCCCGAGCCCTCCCACAAGACCAAGGAGCAGGGATGGGCTGCAAAGCTCGACCCTGTGCTAGAGAGGGGGGAGGAGAAAGGGGCTTCCCACTCACCGGCTTGCTGAGGAGAAGGAGGTGACAGAAGGGGTTGAGAGAGCCACCAGTTCGGCTGGCTTTTATACTGGCCCCACAGTGCCTCAGGGCCCAAAGGCCGTGCTGCATAAGTGACAATTTTCCTGCATGATCCCAAGGAATGGAAACATCTCAGGGAATGACATGGCATGAGTTGGTGTTTCTGTCTGTGGTGATTTGGATTTCCAGGGTTACATCATGCCCATTTTCTCATGGACACTTCTGAGTGCAGGTCTGAGAGGTTCCAGGATTTCTGGGGGCAAGGATGTGCCACTGTGGGCAGATGACAGGGACTAAGTGCCAAAGGGATTTGGAGGAGCCAGGTGATGGCCGCCTGGGGCACTCTGATGGATTTTTTATGGTCCTACTGACAGGAAGCTTCTGCACAGCTCCCAGCTCTCCAGGCTTTGGCTCATCACCCAAGGGCTCCCCTGAGCTGAGCCAGAGTTCACCTCTGATCCCAGCCATGGCTTCTCCATGAGACAGGAGCAAGGACCCTGAGAAACAGCTCCGTGCCCCAAGGCTGCCTGCAGGTAGCATGAGGAGTGATGGCCTGGGGTCAGGATTCTCCTTGGTGAGACCTGAATGCCGTGATCTCCAGATCTCCTCAGAAAAGGGGGAGCTGGGACTGTGTCAGTGCCCGGCACTGTTGAGGAGGGATGTCACTACAGGCCTTGGAATGGTTGGGCTCAGCCATGAGCTCAGACACAGCTGAGGACACCCCCGCAGGCACTGACACATTCCCAACCTGCCCAGGGAGCACAAGGACAAACCCAGATGCACAGACACAGCAAATATGCCCAAGGACTCACACAGCAGGTTGCATTCAAGTGCTTTCCCCTGTGCACAGAGAGACACTGCAGGCCAGAGGCTCCCAGGGGTGTGTTCCTAGGGGAGCACAAGCACAGGGATGTGCAGACACTCACACGCTCCAGGGCATGGTCACACTCCCCCACCCATTACTGGGGATCAGCACAGGGGGCAGAGGGGATGGGATGGGAGTGAGGAGCTGCCGGGGAGCTCCCTGCCAGAGCAGGGAGGGGGCCTCTGAGCAGCACAGATGCTCAGGCAGCAGTGCCAGAGGAGCCTCAGGGACTGTCCAGGCACTGAAGGAAGCCAAAGTGTTTTGACCAGCAGGGCAAGACCCACATTCAGGGGAGGACTTTGGGTGAAGAGCCAAGGAACGGAGGGCTGGGAGTAGCTGGGACCCTTCCTGCCAGCAGGAATTACAGAAGTCAGGAAGCATTACAGAAATCCACCAGAGTGCCCCAGGTTGGCATCATCTGACTCCTCTGGATCCTTTCTGCACTTACTCCATGTCTTCTGCAACTGCTGACACATCCTTGCCCCCAGAAGTCCTTGGACCCACTCATTATTTCCCTATATCAGTGATTGGTATGTACTCAAAAATGTCTCAGTTTTGAGATCAAGGATTATGTGCCAGAGCAAAGATTGATAAGAGAAGGTCATTACGGCCTGACCATATGTTTGAGATACTCTCAAGGAGAGAGGACTTACTAGAACATCCAGAAACATAAAAGGGAAATCTGAGGAATAGGATGTTCCCAAATGACCACCTAAGACCCTCCAAAGACCCCTGTGCATATCCAAAAAGTTCACAAATATAATTAGCATATATGCATGCATTTAGGAACTGTAATGAATGTGTAATAGAAATGTTATGAATAGATATTACTTTCATGAAAATAACGTGGTGCGCTTGGTTCCTGGTTGTGCATGTCTTGAGGAGTTTTCGCCCCAGCAGGCTGAATAAAGAAATTTTGACTTCTAATCCAACAAATTTGTTAGCGAGTCCATTTCTTGGATTTTGGTGACAACCTGGAGAGGGCCACGGCACTCAGGTCTCACCAAGGAGAATCCTGACCCCAGGCCATCACTCCTCATGCTACCTGCAGGCAGCCTTGGGGCACGGAGCTGTTTCCCAGGGTCTTTGCTCCTGTCTCATGGAGAAGCCATGGCTGGGATCAGAGGTGAACTCTGGCACAGCTCAGGGGAGCCCTTGGGTGATGAGCCAAAGCCTGGAGAGCTGGGAGCTGTGCAGAAGCTTCCTGTCAGTAGGACCATAAAAAATCCATCAGAGTGCCCCAGGCGGCCATCACCTGGCTCCTCCAAATCCCTTTGGCACTTAGTCCCTGTCATCTGCCCACAGTGGCACATCCTTG
Source organism: Pipra filicauda (assembly GCF_003945595.2). NCBI lineage: Eukaryota > Metazoa > Chordata > Aves > Passeriformes > Pipridae > Pipra > Pipra filicauda. The sequence goes on from NW_024103432.1 coordinate 14,365, forward strand.
CCCCCAGAAATCCTGGAACCTCTCAGACCTGCACTCAGAAGTGTCCATGAGAAAATGGGCATGATGTAACCCTGGAAATCCAAATCACCACAGACAGAAACACCAACTCATGCCATGTCATTCCCTGAGATGTTTCCATTCCTTGGGATCATGCAGGAAAATTGTCACTTACGCAGCACGGCCTTTGGGCCCTGAGGCACTGTGGGGCCAGTATAAAAGCCAGCCGAACTGGTGGCTCTCTCAACCCCTTCTGTCACCTCCTTCTCCTCAGCAAGCCGGTGAGTGGGAAGCCCCTTTCTCCTCCCCCCTCTCTAGCACAGGGTCGAGCTTTGCAGCCCATCCCTGCTCCTTGGTCTTGTGGGAGTGCTCGGGGATGGTGGTCGTGTGGGCAGAGGGGAGAGCGTCTGTTAGGGACAGAGGCGGAGGCTGGGCTGAGGGGGCTGTTTTCCTACAGCTGAGGCAGGAGCAGCCTGGGCCTGTCTGATCTCTGAAGGCCCTGCTGGGCTCAGGGAAAGGCTCCCTTGTTGGCCCCTGCAGAGCCTCTCCCTCCCCAAGCAGCAGCAGCTGCCTTGGCTTCCTGGTGGTGCTTTGCCGGCTGTTGCTGAGGTGTGCGTGTGCTCTGCTTCCTCCCTGCCCTGTGTGCCAGGTGCAGCCCCAGGCTCGAGCCATGTCGTGCCCTGAGAAGTGCCAGCAGTGCCAGCCCTGCAACCCTTGCTGCCAGCCCTGCGGCCCGACCCCGCTGGCCAACAGCTGCAATGAGTGCTGTGTCAGGCAGTGCCAGAGCTCCACCGTCGTCATTGAGCCGCCGGCTGTGCTGGTGACCCTGCCCGGGCCCATCCTCAGCTCCTTCCCACAGAACACCGTGGTGGGATCCTCCACCTCCGCTGCCGTTGGCAGCATCCTCAGCTGTGATGGAGTGCCCATCAACTCCGGGGGCTTTGACCTCTCCTGCATCACCAGCTGCTACCGTGGCAGATGTCCCCCCTGCTAAAGACACCAATGACAGACCAGAACAGAAGGACAGAAGATGATTCCGGACTGAACAACAGAGGTAGTGGCCATTGCTTTCAGAGGGACTGAGCATGTCTCTGTCCTCCAATGTGTGTCAACCCTTTGGATGTGATCAGCCTGTATGCTCTGAAACTGTGGTCTGTGCCTACCATTTCCTTCTACTGCTTTCTTCTTTCCCACCTTTTCCTTTGTTATTTTCTGCTTCCCTCATCCTTGGTGCCCACCAAAAGCATCTTAGAGAGCAGACCTGACCCATTCGCTCTCTGTGGAGCTCTGATTCTTGTTTGCCTATGGTGACCCTTCCACTGTTGCCTCCTCTCAGTCACATCTGGTTTCTCCCTTTAGACTCAATAAACTCTGCTGCTTCCCAGCTTCTGGCTCTGTGTTGTCCTCTTTGCTCTAGATACTCACTAAAGCTTTCCAAGGAGAAAGGAGATATGGTGGGAGGGAAAAAGTGAGTGAGCAAGTGGACCCCCCTCCAATGGTGTGGGCCAGGAGGACACACTGTCTGTTGGCATCTTTCAGTCTCTGGCCCTTGGATGTGAGGACAACAGCTCTGGCTACTCCACAGCCACTGATTATCAGAGCTGCACCTCTGCCCAGAAATGTTCCCCTTGGCCCTGGAATATGCCCTGCTCATGGTGATCCAAGCCTGTGCTGTGTTCATGGGAGAACCCCAGGGCTTCAGGAGTCCCTGGGAGGTCAGAAGATTCCCAAACACTCAAGGCAGTTCCTGTTTCTCCGGGCTGAGTTGTGCTGGGTGAGAAGCCTTAGACAGAAGATGTCCATAAGGATTGGGAGTAGGAGATAGGAGAAATTACCTTGGCTTGAGCCCAGAGCCTCCTCCTCACCTTCTCATTCATCTCAAGGAGTGGGCCTGGCATGAATGCACAGCATCATTTCTGATGGCCCAGTCTCAGCAATTGCAGGCAGTGGAAGGTCTGCTTGTCCCGAAAGCACAACCCTCTTCAGCCATGGGAGTACAATACTGAGGCACTGTTTGATACAGAGGAACCCTGGGTGGTCCCAGAACCCTCAGGAACACGGCCAGGCCATGAGAGAGTTTTAAGGTTTCATGTAATTATTGTTCAGGTATTTAAACAAATCCCCAACCATGAAGGAAATGTCAAGGAGGACATTTGGCCATTCATATCACCGGGGCTGTAAACATGATCTTTTCGCCGCCCTTATCAGAATTACCTCCCCTTCCTAACAGGGGAGGTAGAGAGGCTGGAAGGCTTTGGGGTGGACTCCCATCAGGCTCACTGTGCAAGCAATTTGGAGAAACAGAAATGGGAGGTTGAGTGTCACCAAAGGGGCTCAAATACAAGAAACATCAGGAGAAGTAGAAGGGGGAGTGTCTGGCCAATGCATGGGGAAGAGGAGAGGAAAATGTCAAGAATAAAATTACCTCAACCAAAAAGGAAGAACACAACAGTTCCTTTCTGCAGGCTCCTTCCTCCTCACATTTTTCCCCTGCTCCAATGTGAGTTCATCCCACAGCCTGCGCTTTTCCAAGGTCTGCTCCAGTGAGAGTCCCATCCAGAGGCTGCAACCCTTCAGGATAAGGCCACAGCTCCTGCAGCCAATATCCATCTGCTCTGGCGTGGGGTCCCTTCAGGGGCTGCAGCGTGCAGATGTGCTCTCCATCATCTGTCCCATGGGCTGCAGGGGAATCTCTGTACCATCACTGGAATTACCTCCTCCACCTTCTTCTCTGATCCTTGTGTTTGCAGGAATTTTTAATGCAACAGACTTGTTTTGGTTTTCTTCATTCCACATTTCCTGTCCAGTGTTTTGCCTTTTCTTTAATATATTTTCATGAAGGCTTGACCGGTGTCACTGACAGGCTCAGGCTTGGCCACCATTCTTTACCTGGCTGGAACTGGCTCTGTAAAGCATGGGGACAGTCCCTGGGATCTTCCCACAACCTCCTCTCTGTTACAAAAACCTTGTCACATAACAATGGCTATAAGGGAGTATAAAGCAAATTTAGGTGAACACAAAATTCAGCTGAAAAGAACCAGGTTTAATAGAGTATAAAGCAAATTTAATTTAATAAATTTAAAATTCAACAGAAAAATTAACATTTCAGGCTGCAATAAGGGATAGATTTAACTTTGAATAATCTCAAAAAAAAAAAAAAAAAGATATTATTACCCACGCTGTAAGATTTGGAGAGAAATACTCCAAAAACACAGCCATCTAGTGTCCTCGGCAGTTCCACTTCATGTCTTTGGCAAGATGAACAGATGGAGCTAGTTATGGCCATTTCCATAATGTTTTATCAGGAAATCTTAACTGCTGTATTTTACATTCTGTCTTTTTGAACCCCTGGGCCACTTTCCCAAAGGATTTTGCCTGAAAGGTCCCTGAGGGAACAAAAATCTGCCCTTATGGAGTTCAGGGTTGCAGTTTTGCTCTCTGTTCTGCACAGTCACTGCACACTGCAAACAGGGAAGCTGCCCCAGCTTTTCCAAAACCTCAGTAAGATCACAGGTCTACAAGTGTGCACAGATTTTATGTTGTCCTGCTCTTGTTTTGGCTTGGGCTTTTGTCTTACACACGTCTGGGGTCAAGTTGGAAAGACAAGTGAGTGAGTCAGAGAGTCAGGGTCAGGAGGGGTTTCATGACAGTATTCAGGGTTCAAAAATATCCAACGATCACCAGGTGTGTTCACAGAGATGAGGAAGCTCCCAGGTCAAGCTGGGAAGTCACACATATGTCAGAGTCCAAACCAAGATTAGCCAGATACAGGCACAGATCTGTCACAGCTGCAGATATTACTGAGTACTAGAACATAAGCTTGAAAGCTGCTCTGAGGGGAACTTGGCTCTGGCTGAAGCTTCCCAGCAGCACCACCTGGCAAAGAGCTCAGCAAGACCACCAAAGGGAAGGGGACAGCACTCTGCTGTGCTACCTCTATGCTGGGTGTGCCCATCCATCCTACATCTCACAGGAGAACAGCACCTGAACATCAGTCCCTTCTGTCCAGTACCCCTTTGCTGGGAGGTCTTGGCCCTGCCTCACTGAGCACCAGGCTGATGAGCTGTAGAAGTGCAACTGGTGTTGGCCTGGGAATGAGGAGCCTGTGTCCCATCCCAGTCACCAGCAACACTCCAGCATAAGGGATCCACTCAATGATAACAACCTGCAGAGGTGGGCACAATTTCTTGGCCTTTCTCCCTGAATATAAAGCAAGAAATGGAGGCACAGGAGACAGAGGCTGTGTTTCTGTCCTAGTTTTTTAGGTACCTCTCTGCCAGGTTGAAGCCATGACCACTCAGCTGTAGATTTCATACCAACTTCCTTTCCTTATGTCAAGGGAAACATGCTTCTCTGTGGAGATCATGAAGACACCTGGCAAAGGTCCCACTCTTCATACACACCTGCATGGAATAATGCAAAGATCTACATGCTCACACAGAGTCATCAAAAAGTCAAGCAGACAGGGAAGATATGCAGGGCTGGGGACCGTGCTGAGGACATCCTGGGGACAAGTGTGGCAGAAAAGGACTCAGGCACCATGGAGAACAATCGGGCCCTAGACATGCCTCTGGTGTTCCCAGAAGATCCCAGAGAGTGCACAGAAAGACAATGAGATAAATGAGCCAGCACAGTTTCTCTGAGAGCACTGTTGGTGTAGCAATAGGGTCAAACCCTCCCAGCAGATTCTCACCTGAGTGAAACAATGAGCGACTATCACAGAGAGATGGGAGAAGCAAGGGAAAAGGATGTGTCATGTCTCCTCACATGGCAGACCAAGTACAAGAGTGATGCCCATTTCCTGACAACTTTGCCAAAAACAAGACCACAGGAATGACCCAGCTGAATATCATCTGCATTCACGGGATACCAACAGCCCTTGATCTGAGACTTCTGACAGCCATGAACATTCTTTCTGCCCCGGAAATCCTTGAGACGCTCATCCCAGCACTTCCAGAAGCTTTCATATAGGATGGCATGCCAGGAAATGAAAAGGCAGCAGTGCAGGAAACCAGGACACAGCCCCTACCATTAGCTGGAATGGTTCACAACTGACATGAGCTGGTCAGAAAATTATGACTTGCACAAAGGTGCCTGTGGGCCTGAGGCAGTGCAGGACTGCTATAAAAGGCAGCCCAAGTCTCTGCTCTCGCATCCACTTCTCTCACCTCCTTCTGCTCGGGAATCAGGTGAGTGGGAAAGCCCTTCTCTTTCTCCTCCTGCTTCAAGACCACGTTTTTCCTCACTGTAGGTCTCAGCTGATATGGGCTGTGCTAGCCCAGGGCTGGGAGCTGCTTCTGCTGGGAGAGGGAAGGGGAGAGAAGGTGTTGTGCAGAGAGAGGCTGGGACTTGGCTGAGGAGGCTGCTGGGCTTTGGGCTGGGCAGTGTCATGTGGTGCAGGAGGTGCCTTGTCTGCAGGGGGGTTGGGTGCAGGGCTGCTTCTCATGTGTGTCTGCTTTGTGCTTCTCCCTGCCCTGTGTGCCAGGTGCCCCTGTGAGCCAGAGACATGTCGTGCTGCCAGCCCTGCAACCCTTGCTGCCAGCCCTGCGGCCCGACCCCGCTGGCCAACAGCTGCAATGAGTGCTGTGTCAGGCAGTGCCAGAGCTCCACTGTTGCCATCCAGCCCTCCCCCGTGGTGGTGACCCTGCCCGGGCCCATCCTCAGCTCCTTCCCACAGAACACCGTGGTGGGATCCTCCACCTCCGCTGCCGTTGGCAGCATCCTCAGCTGTGACGGAGTGCCCATCAACTCCGGGGGCTTTGACCTCTCCTGCATCACCAACTGCTACCGTGGCAGATGTCCCCCCTGCTAAAGCTGCTGGCAACGTCCTGGGGCAAGATCCTCCAAGACCTCAGAACATGGTGCTGGGCAAGAGATAGAGCTTTAGACCTTTGTATTTAGAACATCTCTTCATCTCTGTCTTCTTCTGTAAAGGGTGGCAGGAAGCATCCAGCCTCCTCTCTCTCTTTCCTTTGCTTTCTCTGTCTCCTCAGGCCAGCCCAGGGGGACCTGTAACCCTCCCTCCCTCTGCCGGGCAGGCAGAGGGACACCCTGCATCTTAGCGGCTGCTTCTGGTGCTCTGTGTGAGCTTCTCTTCTTTGGTCTCATTAAAGTTGTTATGCATCTAAGCCTGGGCCTCCGAGTCCTCCTTTGTTCTGTGGCAACTCTCCAGTCTGCTCTGGGAGAGAAAGGTTTCTTTTTGGAGACGATTAGCTTGGGGTAAAGGGAGCCCTTTGTCATTCCCAGAGGAAGGAGGCGGTAGGGACTCACTTCACTGGGTCATTTTTTCTCCCTGTCCCTTGGGGGTGAAGGAGATATTCCTGGCTACTCCACAATCGATGGCCACCAGTCCTTGCAGCCTTGCTACATCTCTTCCCAGGTGAGCCTGGAGCACTGCACCCTGGAACACATTCTGTGGATGGGGAGCCACCCAACCATTGCTGAGTGAGGAGCCCATGGTTGCAGAAGGTCAACAGATGAGGTCAGCAGCCCCTTTGGCTCCTGGGCAACAGATCTCTCATGAGCTTTTTCTAGGGTAGAAGGTTCAAATAGATGATGACTCCAAAGAGTGGCAGGAGTGGGGAGACTATAATATGTGGGAAAAGTCCACAGTCTCACCTCTTGCTTCCCCTCTCTTCTGTTGCTTGGTCTGGGGTCCATGGCCAGCACATGTGGGCACAGGTCAATGTATCTCATAGCAGCTGGCAGGGCCCTGGTGCTGTCCACATACCCAGGGCTGAGGTAATTCCCAAGTTGGAATTGGTATCAGCCACAAAATGGAGTCCCCACTCCTGGTGAATCCAACACCCCCACGGGGCACTGCAGCTCCCAGAGTGCCCAAAGACCCCGTGGCTGTGCTGTTGTACTTTGTCTCCTTCAAACTTGAGGCAGGTGTTTGGTCCTCTAAATTTGCACCACTGCCAGATACCAGCTCTGTTCTGGAACAGGTCTTTGCAAGAGCAGTAACTCTCTCCATCCCCCTTGGCCATTGTCATGACAGAGAAATTGCCCGAGCAGCCAGGGATGAGGAAACCTAAACCTGATGGAATTAAAACTAGTCAGGGACATCAAGTGCAATAGGGAAAGCTTCTAGGGGTATGCTGGTGATGAAAGGAAAACTAGGGAAAATGTGGGCCCTCTCCAGAAGGAAACAGAAGACCTATTTACCCAGGACATGGAGAAAGCTGAGGTATTCAATGACTCCTTTTTTGCCTGATCTTCACTGAGAAGTGCTCCAGCTACACCACCTGATTTGCAGAAGGCAAAGGCAGGGACTGGCACAGATTGCCCAGAGAATCTGTGGCTGCCCCATCCCTGGAAAAGCTCAAGGCCAGGTTGGACAGGGCTTGGAGCAACCTGGAATAGTGGAAGGTGTCCCTGCCCACGGCAGGGGGTGGAATGAGATGATCACTAAGGTCCCTCCAATTCAAGCCGTTCTGGGATTACAGATTTTTTTCTAGGATTTTCTAGGATTCTTGGATTCATTGACACAAGACTTGAAGGGACACTGAGTTTGCCAATGACAGTAAGTTGGGAGGAGCTGTCAACTCCCTCGAAGGCTCGGAAGCCCCGCAGAGAGACCTGACAAATGAGAGAGCTGGGCAATCACCAACAGACTGGGAATTAGATGCTGGAGAGCAGTGCCAGGAAAGGGCCCTGGGGGTCCTGGTGGGTGGCCAGTTGGCCATGAGTCAGCAGTGCCCTGGCAGCCAGGAGGGCCAACCTTGTCCTGGGGGCATCAGGCCCAGCAGGGTCGGCTGGGCCAGAGAGGGGATTGTCCCGCTCTGCTCTGCCCTGGGGCGGCCTCACCTCAATATTGGGGCACTCTGGGGGGACACAATGGAAGGAAGGGATTGAGCCGTTAGAGAGTGTCCAAAGGAGGGCAACAAAGATGGGGAGGGCCTTGAGGGGAAGGTGTGTGAGGACACTGAGGGCACTTGGTGCGTTCAGCTGGAGAAGAGGAGACTGAGGGGAGACCTCTTTGGAATCTTCAATGTCATCACGAGGGGCAATGGAGGGGCAGGTACCAATCTCTTTACTCTTGTGGCCAGTGACAGGAGTCAAGGAAATGGATGGAGCTGAGTCAGGAGAGGTTTAAATTGGATATCAGGAAAATGTTTTTCACCCAGAGGGTGGCTGGGCACTGGAACAGGCTCCCCAGGGCAGTGGTCACAGCAACAAGCCTGTCTGAGCTCAAGAAGAGTTTGAACAACACTCTCAGGAACATGGTGGGATTGTTGAGGGATCCTGTGCAGGGCCAGGAGTTGGACTGGATGATCCTTATGGGTCCCTTCCAACCCAGCATATTGTGTGACTGTATGATTCTATGTCCTTTGGTGGGTTTCACCTTGGCTGGCTGCCAGGTGCCCACACAGACTTTCTCAATTTCAACTCATAGGTCAAGATAAAGACAGAGAGATCAAAGACCAGTGACTCACACAGGCAAAACAGACTCGACTTGGGAAAGATTAATGTGTATTATTACTGATTTAAAATGGAATCAGTGCACTGGGTGACTCACCAGTGCCAGCTCATCTCCATCTCCTCATTCTGCCTGGAACACCAGAGCCTTTTTTCAGGAGGAATCTATTCTCCAACAAAGCTCACATACTGACAGGATCTGCAGCAACATAACAGAGGGCAGATCTGTGCCACCAAGGTAGGAAACTTCTCCCCATGCTTAGCTTTGCTGGTGGAAGTTCTAGGCTGGGTGGAAGGAAGGCACAGCCCCAGAGTGTGTACTCAGGGACCCAGGAGCTATCTAAGATGATGGGGAATTGGAAGTCGGGTTTAAAGTTCTCATACTGGTTCTTTGGGTCCCTCAGGCCTCTGGAGGTGTCCTTGTCCCAGCACACAAGGAACAGGCTCTACAAACCAGCCTCTGGAAGCTCTGAACAACAGGAAAATAGGGAGCTGGGGCCCAGCACAGCTTTCCTCTGGGGACACCCTGCCAGGAGGTGCCAGGCTTTTTTTCACAGTGGGATCCGCACTAGTGCATCCTGAGAACAACACCCCTGTTTGTGTGTGAGAGTCAGAAAACCACCTGGCAGCCTCAAGAGCAGAGCTTCTGGAAACAACCCAGTGGGGAAGGTGAAGGAAGTGAGGAAAATATTTGTTCTTATCTTGCCTGAAACATTCCCTCTCTGGATCTTCCTTCTCTGACAGTGAATCATTTTGGTTCCTCAGCCAACAGCCCACTGAACCTTTCAAGGAGGACACCCTAAGGGAGATCCTGCAGATGACCATGTGGAAGAATCACCCCCTGAGCTTTCTTTCTGTAGACACAAATTTCCAGCTGAAATGTAGACAATGAAGTGCAGAAGATGGGAGCATGTTAACTAGCAGGTTAGTGCAGACCCTCTGTCTGCATTTCTCAGTGATCATCTACCTTCCCACCCCTCTCAGGAACAAGACATTTCGTTTCTTCAGGTGCTTCATTCTCTTTGCCTCTTTCTGATTCTCCCTATTCTGTCTGTCTTTCTGACACACCCCAATTTCCTACAAATATTAAGCTCTGCCTGTCACTCCAGAAGGCTTCACTGCCAACACGGGCACTTCTACTCCTTCAGAAAGGAAAACTCAGCTAAAACTTCACTGCAGCTACCACAGTTGAATTCACAGACTTCCAACACAGCTGCTCTCCAAGGTCAACTCTTGGCTCCACCAAATGGACTTCACATGACACTGTGCACAGAGGGAAAAGCTCATTCCTAGAAATGGAATTTTCTGCCAGGAGATTGGGTGCAGCAAAGCAATGGTGATTCCCCTGAGATAGAGGAGAGACATGAAAAGCAATGGAACAGCTCGGGGCATGGGTGGGAATATGGTTGAACAGAAAATCCTGCCCAGTCTCAGGCTGATGAGTCTTTTCCACATGCTGAGGGTTTGGCTGATGTCCAGGTGTTGGGAATGGATTTTCCCTCCTCAGGCTATTTTGATTAGGAGATAAAGCCACAAGAGCTGTCAGTTCTCACAACAAGGACTCCTTTCTTAACTGTGCCTCAGAGGAGGCTGAGGGAAGAATAAGAGCTGGACAAGCCAGTCAGATACATCTTTTTAATACTCATTCCCATGCCACAATTAGTCTCAACTCAGGGGAGATAGACAGACCCTGGTGTGATCCCTCAACAGCTCTCACCCAAGTCCAGGCAGTCCTGGAACCTGACAGTTTAACTGAACTATTTTCTCTTTCCCCAAGACCCTGGATCTGGACTCAGATACAAGTCACACCAAGATGCTTTTAATGGTGTTTGTCTCCACAGCACAGGCTGGGGAGGCAGAGACCCAACCTCACCCCAACCCCAGCAGGCCATTGTTGCCAAGCTGAGGTCAGACCTAAATGCAAATAGTGCTGGAGATGGAACCACTTCACAGGGAACACACACACAACTGTATAATGTTTCCCAGCTCCACCACCCACTAGATATGCCTCATTTCCATGTATAACAAAATTAGCAAGGTTTAGGTTTGTCTTACCTTTTGGTAAAATCCTGACACAGTATAATTTAATAGGGCATGGCCCCAAGGATTTTGTATTTGAACTGAAGGAATTATATTTATTCCAATTAAGAGGAAAAATGAGACTACAGAATTGCTAAGGTTGGAAAAGACTTTTAAGATAAGTCTATGTTGGGGGTGTGATGCCATTGTCATTGCCAGGGATATCTATTTCTACTACATTGAAATAATTGGGTCCTGCAGCTCTTAATGGGGCTGTGTTGGCATTTAAATGCTGATAATTAATTGTCAGTTGCCATCTCCCATCTGGTTTTCGAACTGGTCGGAACAGTAAATTACATGGGGAGAGTGTTCTGGAGATAATTTGTCATTTTTCCAATTAGCTCTGACTTCCAAAGTTCCTTTTCATGCTGCAGCAGAAGTTGTGTACTGTGGTGCATATACAGGGAGTGCAGCTGCTTCTTGGAGAACACAAACTGTAGCCTCCCAATTTTTATCAGGTCAACACCTGAACCAAAGGACCACACAGTGTCATGGGCAGGAGCCAGGTTCAGTTCTTCAGAACATCAAAGCCCCAGATGTTTTCATTGCGATCTTTAACTGCAGCGTCTCACCCAGGAGCCATAAATGAACCTGGGTGGTTTGGCACTGAGCTCCTGCTCTGTTCACTCCAGTGCTTTTAACTCTTTGCAGTCCAGGTTGTACACCCACCTTCTCAGCTGTGCTAATATTGATATTTGTGCTCCCATACCTATTAGAAATGTCATTAGTTGTTGATGAGCACTGACTGGAATCAAAATATACAAGCCATTATAACCTATCCGTTGATAGGCTTCCACTCAACTAATCGACAGGCCCAGTTACCCTCCAGGCATTATTTGGTCTTTGATCTTGAATTTTGGAAAGAGAAAGAGTTATCATCCCCTCTTGGAGCTGGTGATGGTGGTGAATGATTGGAGTATTTTGTCTGTGGTTGCTTTTGCTGTGACTCTGACCCGTATTAATCGGACTCTGGATGACCCCAGCAGGCTGTCTCAGAATTGCACCTCTTGGAATGCCCAGTGCTAACACTTAATTATATAACTCTCTCCACCTCTGAGTTCTGTGTGGACATTCGACGGGTTCTGGTTCTCAGGAACTATTAATTTGCCTGACATTACAACCTGTATTTTTGGTTTCACCAGATAGATCACTCCATTTCACCTCTTGCCCATGATTTATGGTGTCATACAATCATGGGGCCCAGGTGGGGAGATTTCTGTGCATTAGGGCTTCTTCTGATCCTCAGCAACTTCTCTTGTAGTCAATAGGGTGTTAAAATCTGTGTCTCTTTTCACCTCTTTTCATGAAGAGATAAGGTTTGAGTATGGCAGGGGCTCCCTTAATTAACAGGTTTATCGTGTCATGGTTAACAGGAGCCATAAGAGGAACATTCAGAGGGCTGTGCTCGTGCATGGCCTGGCTACAGGCAGCTTTTGTAACAGCTGTGGAGAGCTCATTCAAGGATTTCATGGGTATCAACAGAGAGTCTCCTCTCTCCAACCCAACTCTCCTTTCCAACACTTTCTGGGAGAGCATCTGCCCTCAGTTTGCCCCATGACTCACAAGTCCATGGTCCTCCCTCCTCTTCCTCAGTCAAGGGTGTCTTATGTACAGGAAAAATACTGACTCCAGTCTAGCTCTCTCCCACCAGAGAACTGTGAGGTCAAATTTCATCTCCTGATTCTTCAGGATGAGCATGAGAGGATTCAACAGGGGCACTTTGTGGTGCCCAAGTCAGCAGCCAGCTCTGTCCTCAGGTACATGAGACCACAGACATGCAATAGATGGTCACAAAGGCCTCAGCTGAGAGCTCAGGGAGTGAGTCCTGGACCTGCACAGATGGAGAGAACTGCTTTTTGGGGCCCTGTGTCAGGATAACATGGATTTCTTCTCACCAGCTCTGTGGCCACATTCAGAGCCAATGGAAGGAGATGTAGCTCTGATAACCAGAGCTCAGCACATATCCTTATTTTCAGGTAGGATTTGCTGGTGAGTCTGCAGAACTTCTCCCAACTTGCAGAACAGGAGAGATCATATACCCACAGCTAAGCAGCAACATTGCTCTGCCATCACTGGCCTTCAGAGCTCAGAAACTGTGAGAAGAGCTAAACTTCTACTGGCAGGTGGGGGACAGAAACCTGACCTGTCTATGAGTTCGCCTCAGAAGGAAGATTAAAATGATGTGGTTCATCTGTCGTCATCTTGACTGGTTTGGCTTCATGCAAATGGTACCTGCAGTTCCACAAATTAAGCAGTGAAACAATGGGGCCACTGGGAGGGGGCTGGTGGACTGTGAGCACTGTACCCTGACAGGATGGTAGTGCAGCCTGGAATACATGGACATTCTAAGTGAAGACTAAACTTCTCAAAGGAATTTCAGTCCCAGAAAGGACTCGGATCCAACAGTTCTCACATCTCAGTGTGTATCAGCTTAATTTCTCAGAAACATATTATTGAATTAAATTGCTGCCTCTCTATCCTTATGAGACTGAATATTTCATACTAAGTTAAGATTTAAACCTTGGGATGGGTGGGAATCAATAGACTGATATTAAGGGACTGTCACCAGAGTCTTCCACAGTCATAGCCAATGTCTGTTCTGTTCCTTTGTCTTCATTAAATGTCAGCAGGGATAGAAATGGATATGTTTTCATAGGAGACAACACAATCATGGAATTATGGGATCATAGAATGGCTTGGGTTGGAAAGGTTGCTTACTGAAGTTACTCTTTGAGTCCCTGTCTCAATCATGTGTCCTCACGTGTGGTTTAAGTCTCTGTCTCAACCATTATGTTCTCAGATGCAGTTGGGACCTGTGGCTCAGTCGTGGCACTCTCAGGGGTGGTTTGGGTCCCTGCCTGAACCACAATCCTCTGACAGAACTGAATCATGGCTCTGATAGGCACAGGTCAAGCCCCAACAAAGTGCCAAAAGCTGCTGGTTTTCACTGGGGCAGGTTTTCACTGCTCAAGTGTAAAATCCCGGGCTATGGGAGGTGATAGCTGCTCTGGGCACTTGCCCTTTCACACACCCTGTCACCCAGGCACTGCCACCTCAGGGCACGTTTCACTGTTGCCTCACCCAAAAGTTGTCTCCTCTCACACCAGGATGACACTGGATTGCACAAACCTGACCATAAGCCGAAGGTGTTAATTAGCACAGCTGTTGATTAATTAGCACAGCTAATGAGAGCCTAAACAAGGACTTGAGGATCCTGCAAAACAAAAGAACCTATTTCACTCATGGATGGAAGAGGGATGTGTATTCCCTCATCCTCCCCACTAGACAGCTCCCCCAGCAAGGGTGTCACTGCCGGGGCAAAGCACCCAGTTCTATCAGTGTTCTCAAGATCATTTTAGATGTCAGAGCATCTATCACAGGTTTGAATCATAACAATTTAAATAAAGATCTGAGCTGTGTATAAGGCAACTAATCTGGAGCCCTTACTCAGGCCAGTGAGAAGAGGTTATACAGAGGTTGTCATCTGGTGGAGGTGGTAATGGATCACCCCTGGGAGGTGCATTGGTGAAATAAAAAACTGAGGTGAATGACTTTGATACACCACAAGTAGCTTTACCATCCCACTGGAGACATCTGCAAGGAATCAGTCTCATAAACCTCCCTTTCATGATACAAAGGAGCAGAAACAGTTGTTCCAAGATGCAGCTTGTCTGAGGTAATTGAGACTTTTTGAGACCTTTATTTAGAGATATAATTCTAAATAGGAAGGAATTGATTCCCCTGATGTCCAGAGCAGGTGTCTTCACCTGAGATATTTATCTTTGCTCCACAGGTCATCAGTGGAGAGAAATGGGCAATTTCAGACCTTAGTTCACCTCCTCCAAAAGTTACTGTACAGGTCAGCTGAGCCAAGCTTTAGACAGATCAGTTTTTCTCCAAATGGTGCTCAAGGGAGCTTAAAGACTAAAACTGGCCTAGGCAGAAGAAAATTCACAGTAGACACCCAGGCTTTGTTGAGAAGACTTCTACCCAAAACGACACTGTCTACACTGCCTAGAGTCAGAACAAAGAAAATCACTTTTTTTTGCAGCTTCTGTGTCAAGTCCAAAGGCTCAGTGTGGTTAAAGTGATTTACTTGTGCTTTGTGTGACAGATGTAGCTGATTAAAGCAACCAGTCAAACTTCTCTCCTGCACACAAAAACCTGCCATCTCCCTCCCTAGAGCACTTTGCTCATGGATGTGAAGTTCAGCAATTGGGTGGAGCTGCTGGTATAGGCTCGTCTGGCAAGTAATGAGTTTACTTTAATCATTTGATGGAACAAGCCATGCACACATGGAAATGCACACTGGTCATGCAGCTGGTTTCCACCACTCAACCAGAGCAGTGGACATTTTGTTTACATTGGCTTTGCCAACACCTTCTGCCCTCTCTCCCAAAGAATCCTTACAGCCACACTGTGGAGGTGCAACCAGAGAAGTGCAGTTTAAGGTGGGTGAAAATTCCACTAGATATCCAGGCTCAGAGGAGTCTCACCAGAGGTAAATATTCCATCTCTCATGAAGGCACCTTGATCCACTGAGTTTGCAACACCAGAACGTCCTGACTTTACTAGAAACTAAAAGGCAAAGGCTCAGACAAAAGGAGACAGAAAGAAATGCCACTGTCTTGAGAGCTGATTAAAATCCTCCTGTTTACTAGCTCCTGTGCCAATAAAAACAAACAAACCAACAAAACTGGAAAAGCTCCCTAATTAGCCACAAGGGAATGACTTGCCTTCCAATTCTTAATGAGTGGTGAAAAACATTCCACACTTCAGTAGGGGCAGGGCCATGTGAATCCTTTAGGCCTCCTAGGGGGGATCACACACAGGTTTTTTAAATCATTGCAGGCAAAACCTGATCAGCAGGAGCTTTGAGTCTTCTTCAGATGCTCCCGTAGAAAAGCTGTCCCTCTGGAACTGTAGATGGACCAGTGTGTGCCGAGGAGATCCACTTCTGCCTAACATCTTCTTGAGAGTGCAGTGAACTGCACAGATCCAACACCAATGTTATACCCAGGGAAAGGATGATTAAAGAGGTAGGTAACACATGCCATTCATTCCTTATGAGCTTTAAAGATGAGCTTCTGCTTATGCTCTTTTTAGCTAAGATCTAGTTTTGTCCCAGCTAAAGAAATGGATCTAAAGGAAGCATTTCAGTTCAGGGTGTAATTACATGGAGATCTACAACCTTGAGTCAGATGAGATGGGTCAGCTGTTCCAGTGGGGCCTCTTATGATTTCTTACATTTTTCAAGGTTTCCAAGGGCTTAGTACTCCTCGGAGTCCTACCACAGTTGTTTCTACAGTGTTCATTAAGTTCTATCCTCATTTAAGTTCAGAAAACAATCCTTATACCACTCACACATGGAGAGTGAAGTCACATTGAAGGACAGTTAAGGAAGATTTTATCAGAAAATAGGAGAGAATGCAGTGATCAGGGGCTGGGCTCAGACAAGTGAACTCTCTGGCAGCTGCTTCCAGGGTCTAACAAGGCCCTTTTATAGCTCCATGTTCTATTTCTCATTCCCTTTCCCTACACAGTCCTTAGTAATTTTTCCTTAGTCCCACAAGCTCTTCTTGAATTGATCTCCCCAACTCCCCTGTCCTGCAGCTTGGCCCTGCAGAGTCCTTGCTTGTCCTGGCAGCCCACAGAGCACATCTTCCCTGGCAGCTCCAAGGCAAGGACAGGCAGGGCTTGAAATTGTCTCCACACTTTGCTGGGCACAGGCAGGGCAGGGGAGCTGTGGGGAAGAGCAGAGTCCTGGTGAGAGCTCCCAGGACCTCCCACCCACACCTGCTTGGGGAATATCTCTCTCCACACCAAGAGCTCTACCCCATGGGTGTATTTGCTGCTTTGCTGCAAGTGGCTGCATCATCCTGCCCCAGGATGGTCAGGTATTCCTAAACAGGATCCGGAGGCAGATGGCTGAGAACAGGATAAGGACAGACAATCCTCAGACGAACATGGATGAGTTTTCCCTCTTTGGCCTGCTCACAGCCAGACCCAGCAGCATAAACTGTGTCCAGTTCTGGGCCCCTCAGTTCAGGAAGGACATTGAGGTGCTGGAGCAGGTCCAGAGGAGGGCAACGAGGCTGGTGAAGAGACTCAAGCACAAGTCCTATGAGGAGAGGCTGAGGGAGCTGGGGCTGTTCAGCCTGGAGAAGAGGAGGCTCAGGGGAGACCTCCTCACTCTCTACAACTCCATGACAGGAGGCTGTAGCCAGGTGGGGGTTGGTCTCTTTTCCCAGGCAACCATCAGCAAGACAAGAGGGCTGGGTCTTCAGCTGTGCCAGGGGAGGTTTAGGTTGGATATTAGAAAGAATTTCTTTACAGAGAGGGTGATCAGCCATTGGAATGGGCTGCCCAGGGAAGTGGGGGATTCTCCGTCCCTGGAGATTTTTAAAAAAAGACTGGATGTGGCATCAGTGCCATGGTCTAGTAACCGCAGCAGTAGTGGATCAAGGGTTGGACTTGATGATGTCCGAGGTCCCTTCCAACCCAGCTGATTCTATGATTCTATGAAAAAGAGTCTCCTCATGAGGAGACCCATCCCATTGAAAAGGTACCAGGGAGCAGGGAGAGAAATCCACACTGCACCTGAGGAAGGAGGATGGAAGTTGCTGCTTAGCATTCACTGTCTTTGGTCCTCTGGGGGCAACAATGGGAGGAATCCAAAACTCCCCAGAGCAGAGATTTTCAGGCTACCTGCTGCAGTTGCATTACCACCACAGTGAGTTTGGCTAACCCTGTGTGCTGGGCAGAGAAAATCAGTTGCATTCCTCTCTGGTCTTGTTCCTTGCATTCCAAAAGAGCTCCTATGAGGGTTTTTCAGGCTCTTCATGGGCAGGCAGTAGCTCAGGCCTCTGTGACAGAAGGTATCTCCTGGTTTTATGGTCTGAGGTGTGCTAGCCTGCCTAGAATTCCTCCCCAGATTAACCAGGTCTAGTGAGTGTGAAAGGAGCACAGAGACACCAGGTGATGGCTGTATCTCACACACCTCAGTGTGAGTGCACCCACTCTAGTGAGAGCGGACAAAGGATGATCTGTTGCACTTGAAAATGTTTTTAGGAGCTTGTCTGGGAACACAGGCCTTAGATGTGAGCCCAAGTGAATAAGTCATGAATCTTCCCCATGTTCTCGATGGCAACATTTTCTGGGTGCTGTGTCTGCAAAAGGAGCATAACCCACCTAGTGCAACACTGTAGTCAAGCAAGCCATTCCATCATGTCTCCATGACACCAACAAGTCCCCCTACAACAAATCTCTGGGTTTCCCAGGACATTTGAAACTTCCTATGACAATCTGCTTATAATTGGAGAGAAAAAAGCAGTCAAGAGGCTCAGCAAACAGCAGGTGCTCCCTGTGCTGCTTCATCCCCTTGGCAGGATTGGTGTTGGAGCCAGGTAGAACCAGGAGAGAGTGGGGCATCCTGGGGAACATGGGAAAGGGAAGGAGCTGGAGCTGCAGGTCTTGGTGGGAAGGAGGAGAAGCCTTGGTGTCTGGGCGTGGTAAGAAGGGACCCACTAGTGGTGTTAAAAAGAGATAGTGGCTCTTCCCCAGACCATGGTGGGAGAAGCGTAAGGGGAACCTTGTCTGGTCTGGATGACTCTGTGTGCCCAAACCCCTGTTGTGAGACTAATGGTGGCTTCGGGAACTCCTGCTTTGCACCCGGGCCCCTCTCCCAGCTGTAGTGCAGGAAAGGCTGGCAGCCTGACTGGGGAGAGACAACATCCCTGCAAGACCTACAAAGAAGGCGAAAGGGAAGGCAGAGAGAGCCGAAATGCTGCAGAAGCAACCAACCGCCTGTAGCAGGAGGGCACAAAGACAGGTGGCTGAGGAACAGCCCCTCTGTGCCTGGGCTGAGGGACAGAGAGGCTGTAGCTGGAGATGTCTGGTGGCCAGAGGTTCAGCAGGGACAGGCGGCAGGAGGAACACGGGGGGGTGTGAGGAGCAGCCTGTCCTACAGCCACCACCAGCACTACCAGCCCTGCCCCACGCAGAGGGACCCTCCTGGGCTCCAAGAGCCACCCTGCCAGGGAGGGCTCAGAGGTGCTGTGGATGCAGAAAGAGCTGCCAGTGCCACCCCCCCCTCCCGTGTGACTGGGGAGATGGACTCCTCAGCCGGACACTGGTCGGGCTCCCCATCAGCTGCAGGGCGTTCTCAGAGGCTGAGGAGGGAACTGGTGTTTGGGGTGCAGCAAGGCAGGCCCTGAGGGCTGCTGGCTCTGCAGGAGCCAGGGACACCTTTGTCAGCCGCAAGGGACAGTCTCCTGGCAGGAGCCCACTGCCAGTGTCTCCCCCTTCCTTCCCTCTGGCAAGGCCCCTGGCTCTGCTCTGTGCCTGCCAGATCTCCCCACAGTGACACCTTTCTCTCTGGCAGCTGGGCAGGGCGTGGGGAGAGGGAAGGACCACACAGAGGCGCAGGCGGGGATGCAGCAGAACTTTAATGAGTTGAAAAGGTGGAAAGGAGGTGCTCTGAGTGGGCACCGTGGTGCAGGGAGCACCAGGGGCAGGTAGGAGGAGTCTCTGGCCCTTGGCCAGGGTGCAGTTGAGACCTTGGATGGGGCTTAGAGCATGATCACAGCCCAGGAGAGCAGAAGACACCAGAGAAGAGAGAGGGAAAGAAGAGGGGCAGAAACAGGGAACTCCAACAAGGCCCGTGTTTTCAGAGAGGCCAGGCAGCCCTCGTGCAGGGCAGGGGGAGCTACGGCTGCTCAGTCCCTCTGAAAGCCATGGCCAAGGTCTCCGTGCTCAGTCCATTTCCGTCTTCTGGGTTCCTGGGGGTCCTTCCGTGGGGCTTCAGCAGCAGCTTCAGCAGATTCTGCCGCAGTAGCGGTTGGTGATGCAGGAGAGGTCAAAGCCCCCGGAGTTGATGGGCACTCCGTCACAGCTGAGGATGCTGCCAACGGCAGCGGAGGTGGAGGATCCCACCGCGGTGTTCTGTGGGAAGGAGCTGAGGATGGGCCCGGGCAGGGTCACCACCACGGGGGAGGGTTCGATGACGACGGTGGAGCTCTGGCACTGCCTGACACAGCACTCATTGCAGCTGTTGGCCAGCGGGGTCGGGCCGCAGGGCTGGCAGCAAGGGTTGCAGGGCTGGCAGCACGACATGTTTTTGGGGCTGCAGGTGCACCTGGGAGAGAAGAAAGGGAGAAGATGGGGGTGTAGGAGGAGCCGCCTGCCCACCAGGAGGGAGCCAAGACACGTGCTGGGCTGGGAGGCTCTGCTGGGACGACCACACCACTCTTGGCCTGACCCCTGGCACTGAGCAAGGACAGCCAGGCCCAGGAGAGCTCCTTCCTAGTCAAGAGCCCAGGAGTTCCCGCAGTTCCCTCAGCCCAGAACAAGCCCCTCTCCAAACCAAACCTTCTCTCCACTTCCCCTTCCAGCCCCAAGCCCAGAACAGCACAGATCTTCCAACTCACTTGCTTCCAAAGGAGAAGTGGGTCAGAGAGTGCAGAGCTGGGATGGCTTTTATACTGGTCCTGCACTGCCCCAGGTCCAGAGGAAGCCTCTCTGGAAGCAATAATTTTCTGAGAAGCTCATCTGAAATGCAAAACATTCCAGCTAATGAGACGGGCTGTGTTTTGGTTTCCTGTACGGCTGCATTTTCATTTCCTTCTTTGGCCACTCATGATCCCCCTTGAAGGCTCCTTTTTGGAGCTGGGGAGGGAAGCCCATGGACTTGTGGGACAGGAGCTCATTTTAGTGGCAGCAGAAGATGAGTCCCAAGTGCCAGAGGCATCGCGTGCACTCTGGGGACGTTGGCTCGGGGCACTCCCGTGGGCTTGTTTGCAGCCCTGTGGGCAGGAAGGGCCCAGCTGCTCCCAGCTCTGGAATCTTCCCTCTGATGCCAAAAGGTCACTGAATGTGACAAAGGGCCACGTCCCCTCTCTCCCACCCTCCACTCTCTCTGGGATCGACACTGGTCATTGTCTCTGCGGGTGTGTGATCAGCGCTGATGTTGTTGACTCTCTTCCCCCTAAGGCTGCTCAGAGGAACTCTTAGTGCTCTCGTTTGGACTCCTTCAGTCTCTGGACTCTCTCTGGCACTTCCCTACCAACTCCTACAACCTCAGAGTGTCTTGGCCCTCGTCCTGTCCCAGGTCGATCCAGCCTTGCCCTTCCACGAGGTTTCTCTGAGTCTCCTTGCGCACATGAGCCCACAGTTGCCCACATGCAGACAGGGCTGTTTGCTTGCCCCTGTGTGTGGATTGGAGCAGTGGGAAAGGAAATTCTGCATAGACTTGAGGAACAACTCTTCTCCTGTGAGTGTGGCCAAGCTCAGCAGAGTTGCTCTGGCAGCTTGTGGAGTGTCTGTGAAAGTCCTTAGAGCTCTTCAAACCCCCACGGGGCAATGTCCTGATCAACATGCTCTTGTTGTGCCTGCTCTGAGCAGAAGAGTTAAATCTGACCATCTCCAGAGCTCCCTCCCAACCCCAACAGTTCTGGAATTTAGGGTGATTGTCCTCTCATTGACCTTGATGCTCAGGGTGCTGCTACACTTCTTTTCTGTGGAGGCAATGAGCTCCTTTTGGAGTTCTGCAGCCCAATTCGTACTCCACCAGCACACTTGGGCTGAGATGTTCCTGCTGTCAGTCATGGTTTACCACTGACCTGTGGCCTGTGCCAGCCCGAGGGTCTCCAGTGTCATGCAGGGAAAGGTCTGTGCCATTTTGGTGGCAGGTCTGAGGGCTGGGTCCATTCTGACCTTCTGGTCACCAGTGGTTCTCACCCTAAATATTTACAAGTGTAGCCCCAGTCACTCTGTTCTTCTGAGAGGGGCTGCCTGTGCTGAGAGCTCCTGGCCTTATTTGCTCCTTGTCTAAGAGAATGGCAACAATTTCCTCATGTGCTCCCTGGCCTTGTGGTGCTGTGGTGGGGAGATTCATCTCTCCAGCTGGCAGCAGATGCGAGATGAGATACACAAGGCATTGAAACTGGGCTGTGCTTGTGCTGGCCTTGTTAGCATCACCCCTGATCTCACACCCACCACTCCCAGCCTTTCTTGGGACAGAGGAGTGTCCGTGTCCAACAGAGCTGGTGCTGTCTCTGCTCAACCAATGGACGTGGAGCCCAAACAAGCAGAAGGCAAAGGAAACAGTAGGAAAGTTGGGAAATGGAGGAGTGGCATTGGCCAGGATGTGCAAGGATGGTGCAGGAGTGGGAGTGAGCAATTGAGGACAGTTCCCTTGAGGAGCTAGGAAGGTGAGATGGAGAAGGAGGAGTTGTACCAACAGTAGGCAATGACCTGCACAGCAGATAGGAAACTTGGGGGGGAGAAAAGGGAAGGCAAGGCAAGGCCAAGGAAAATCAAGGGAAAGGAAGGGCAAAGTAAGGCAGGGCAAGGGAAGGGAAGGTGTAGAGGTCTGTCAAGGATTATTGTTCATGAGGTGTTTTCCATCCACAGGGATATCTAGGCTATGTCAGGAATTGTGTGGGTGTAACAACTCTATGAGAGATTACCCTGATGAAACAAGTAATTGGCAGGCAGTGTGGGTGATTGCCTTGATCACAGAGTACGTGGCTTCTGTGGTGAAGAGGTGGCTGCTCTGGAGGTGCAAGGTGGGGCAACTCAGCTCAGGCTTCCTTGGGGCAAGGTTCTCAGTGGTGGGACTCCGTGGGCATCTCATTCTGCCCCCAGCAGGACCACATGGCAAGGAAAGTCCACCTCACTCTAAAGGGATGCTCACAAGGCAGGGGAGCTGGGAAGGTGCTTGTCAGCTGCTGTTCAGAGACAGAACTCTCTGGTCAAAACCATTGGCATTGGTCCCAGTTTTTCCATGGCAGCCCCTCCACTTTGTGGTGATGGCAATGGGTAGTTCTGATATGCAAAGGTCTGGAGAAGAGTCGTGGTGTAACCCCAGTTGTCATCTCAGCCCACACAACAACCACTCCCTACACCGGGGTGGGACGGGGGAGGGAATTGGAGCAATAAAAGGGAGAAAACCCAGGAGTGGAGATAAAGATGGGTAATAGGTAAAGTAAAAGCTGTGCACACAAGCAAAGCAAATCCAGGGATTCATTCAGCACTTCCCAAGTGCATGTAGGTGTTCAGCCATTCCCAGGACAGCAGGGATCTATCCTGCAAAATGGTTAAATGAGAAGACAAATGGCATCACTCCAAACATCCCTGCCATGCTTCTTCCCGCAGCTTGATATGCTCAGCACAATGTCACAGGACGTGGAATATCCTTTTGGGCAGTTGTGACCTGCTGTCCCAGCTGTGTCCCCTCCTCACTTCTTGTGCACTCACAATCTACTCACTGGTGGCACGATGGTTCTGATAAGCAGAAATGGCCTTGATGTTGTGTAAGCACCGATCAGCAATAACAAATTTGTTTGATCAACACTGTTTTCAGAACCAATCACAAATGTAGGCCCAGACCAGCTACTGGGAATTACATGAACTCTATCCAGCCTAAACACTCTCAAGAAGTCCTAAAGAGGAGGATCTATTTGGTGTGGGGATCAACAATAAATCCATGGCTGCTCAATTCTGCAGTACAGACAGTTCCATATTGGACATCATTTGCAGTCTTCCTGGCATTCCCAGTGTGCTGTCTTTACCTCTTCCATACAAATTACAACCTGTGTCATGAGCAGTGCATTCAGCTCACTGGCCTTCTTTTAGGTAGGAAAGAGAGAGCTGTCCTGTGAGCAAAAAGCCTTAGGAAGAGGGAGATAGAGCTGGATATTCCCAGAAGGGCTGGATGGAGAGGGCAAGGTCAGGATTTGGATTGGTGTCCCGATGCAGGAGAACATCTGTTCTAACCCTTGTGCTCTCACTTCTCTTCCTTTATGGGAAACCTCCCCTGCCACACCTGCTTTAGAGATCTCCTCTCTCCTGACTGCAAAGACTCTGTTGCAGGACTTTGTCGAATGTTTCCCATCCTTGCCCAGTAGTCCTCGTTCATCACAGACAGTTACCTGGCAGTCAAAACCAAAGCACTGCCTGCAACACAAAGCATGCAGCCAGGTGTTCGTCCACTGGAGGAGTTCTTTTCTACTCAAGCCTTTCAAATTTGGGCCCTCACACCCTTCGATCTCCCCAGAGCTCTACAGTCACTCCGGAAACACTTGGGGCATTATCACTGGAGCCCACATCAAAGAGCAGAAAATGCCAATACTCCAAAGGCAGGACAAGCTCAGCAGACCTTCTGCAACACGTTGCATCTGCCCTCTGGCAAACAAGAAACCTCCTGAGACATCAGGTCTGGTCAGTAGGCTGGTGCTTAAGATTCCTAAGAGAGGGAGTCTCCTGAAGATGCCACGGCTATTTTCTCCTTCATGAAGGAAAAATGATTCAAGCACAGCTCCCTCTGATGAATCCCCAATGTCGTTTTGTCCTCACCAGTTTGCAGGTGACAGCACCTGTTCTGAAGTCAAAGTCTACAGTTGGAGCAGGAGCCTTTTGTCTATTGCCCAAACTCACCAACTTCCAGCCTTCCTCACCCTGACGACCTCCCTGGGCTACCTGCTTGGTCATGGTCTCCACCTGCCCTGCCTCGCTCTGTGTGGCTGAAGCTCTTCACCCCAAGGACACGGGCACCAGCACACAGCACTGGAAGCAGATCCACTCAAGGTTTCCCTGCACAAGGTGGGCAGGATTTCTTGCCATTTCTCCCTTGACCCAAAGAGAATGCTCTTTGGAGCTTCTGAACACTGAGGAGGGAAAAGGCAGCCTTGCCTGCAGGGCAGGCAGTGCTGAAGAACACCAGCCCTGGGGATGATCACCACATCCTGTTGTGATGAGAGCCAAGTATGTACAGACTTTCCCAAACTCATGGGCAGGGCGTTGCATGCAAATTTGTCCATGACATGCATTCAAAGAAATAGATCACACACAAAATGCACCCATCAAGCAAAAATGCCAACACACCTGTGGATTCAACTAGCACAACCCTGGCAGGGCTGGAGCACCCCAAGGCACCTCAAGGCCCAAAACATGGATTGGCCGAGCATCCTCAGCCATAGCCTAAAGAGTGGAGGAAGCCAAGCAGCTTCTGAGAAATCTCTTCCAAGCTTGGCGTTAGAAGAAATGTTGAAACTTAGCAGTGCAGTCCACCTGCCTGGAAGAGAAAGACCAGCAGCAATCAGACAGGGCTGGGAGGAAGAGAAGGAAAAGGATGTGGTTTGTTCTCACCAATGGGAGCCACTGGGTGTCTGGGCAAGGACTGCAGGGCTGAGAGGAGTTTGGTCTTTTGTGTCAATGGGGCTGAAAACACCATCCCAGGAGAGCCCCAGGTCACAGGGCATTGACAAGAATCAGGTGCCAGTCCTGTGCAACAGAGCACTGAGAACCAGACAAACTCACCCCCCAGTAGAGAAGCCCTTCAGTCCTTCAGCCTCAGGACCACCCTTGGGGGAATTCTCTGCCGTGTCTTTCTGCCCTCAGCAGTCCAAGGTGAGGGCACCTCTTCTGAAGGAGCAGCTCTGCAGGTAGAGCAGCAGTTCTCCTCACACATGGGAATCCTTGGCTGTCTAGTCAAGGATTGAAGGGCTGGAAGGAGCTTGGCTTTGCCTGCCCAGCCAACTGGCCTGCAAACACCCCACAGGACTGTGCCAAGCCAATGACTCCAGCACTCCAGGACTTTGGACATGGTTTGTGGTAGCGATGACATCTCCTACAACGGAAATTTGGAATTCTCAGCAGCTGTCAAAGTAAATATCCGTGGGGGAATGAACATAAACTCAGCAACCAAAAGCTAACAATGCAGGAATCTGAAACACAGGCCATATAATTAGCTGGCATGTTTTGCAGCTCATTTCAAGAAATTATGACGTCCAGAAAAGAAAACCTCGAGGCCTGGAGCAGTGAAGGACCAGGCCAATTATTAAACTCTCCCATCTCTTCACTCCTCTTTTCCTCATTCAGAAACAGGTGAGTTGGAAACTCTGTTCTCTTACTTCAGAATGTAGTCTTGCTGAATGGATCCTGTGCTATGGGCTAGACGGAAGAGTTCCTGGGTGTGGTTGTTACTTGTAGAGTCCTTGGGACCTAAAGGCCAGCATTATATCTGCCTTCCTACAGAGCATCTAACATAAATAAGTGGGCCTAATATAAGAGCTGCCTGTGCCATCACACAGGAGGAAAGCAGCTCTGTTGGACATGACTCTGCTCTGACAGAGGTGCTGCCCTGGCTCTGGCTGGGTGGCCACAGAAGCTCACCAGGGAGCCTTAGCCCTCTATGGAGAGGCTCATAAGGCTTGTGACCCTGGCCATCTCCTTGCTCTCCTTCTGCCTGAGCACTGCAGATCCAGTCCTGGAGCAGTCAGCAGGTTCCTCCCTGGCTGTGTCAGGAGCACGGCCCCCCTGGGGCAGTCTGGCCTGGGGGCTGAACAGAGGCAGCAGTTTACAAGTGGCTCTGGGTGCCTGCCAAGACATCCAGGGGCCCTTTGAACAAGAGGTTTTTAAGGGTCGAGCTGTGGCCTGGCTGCACCAGTTGGAGGCTCTGAGTGCTGGAAAACCTTCTTGAGCTGGGGAGTCTGGGCCCGGCAGAGGTGGCTGATTGTTTCCTTTAGCTGGGCAGAGCAAGTGCTTTACCCACAGGGCAATGGGAGTAGAAGGGCTCCCTGGGGCAGAGCTGTGGGATCCCAGGCAGCCTCAGAGGGTTTTGTTCAAGCCTTTGGGCTGAGGTTTGGAGTCAGCTTTGATGTGGTAGAGAGAGGAAAACACATGGGTTGGCAAACTTCACCTCCTGCTTCCTGGGAGCTTCCTGGGCACTTTCTTGATGGGAGAGAGTGAACGGGTCCAGCTTTTCCCATTGGAATTGGTGGGACTGCAAAGGGCAGGTGACACAGGGGTGTCAGGCTGGGCAGGAGCAGAACTGGTGGGACTGTCAACACTGGAGGGGAAAGAGGTGAGTCCTGACACTGCCACAAGCAGGGGTAATCCTTGCTGGAGGATGGAGGTCACAGCTGGCACATGACAAAGGATGTGAGATGGGTTGTCAGCAATGGGTGTGAAAGGATGAGCCACTCTATTCACATGCCTTTGGCAGAGAACACAAATCCTCCCTCTCCCCACCTGTGCCAAGGGACCCGAGAGGGAGCTCTCAGGAACCAGAGAACATCTGCCTGGAGAAACAGCCCCTCTCCCAGCTGTAGTGCAGGAAAGGCTGGCAGCCTGACTGGGGAGAGACAACATCCCTGCAAGACCTACAAAGAAGGCGAAAGGGAAGGCAGAGAGAGCCGAAATGCTGCAGAAGCAACCAACCGCCTGTAGCAGGAGGGCACAAAGACAGGTGGCTGAGGAACAGCCCCTCTGTGCCTGGGCTGAGGGACAGAGAGGCTGTAGCTGGAGATGTCTGGTGGCCAGAGGTTCAGCAGGGACAGGCGGCAGGAGGAACACGGGGGGGTGTGAGGAGCAGCCTGTCCTACAGCCACCACCAGCACTACCAGCCCTGCCCCACGCAGAGGGACCCTCCTGGGCTCCAAGAGCCACCCTGCCAGGGAGGGCTCAGAGGTGCTGTGGATGCAGAAAGAGCTGCCAGTGCCACCCCCCCCTCCCGTGTGACTGGGGAGATGGACTCCTCAGCCGGACACTGGTCGGGCTCCCCATCAGCTGCAGGGCGTTCTCAGAGGCTGAGGAGGGAACTGGTGTTTGGGGTGCAGCAAGGCAGGCCCTGAGGGCTGCTGGCTCTGCAGGAGCCAGGGACACCTTTGTCAGCCGCAAGGGACAGTCTCCTGGCAGGAGCCCACTGCCAGTGTCTCCCCCTTCCTTCCCTCTGGCAAGGCCCCTGGCTCTGCTCTGTGCCTGCCAGATCTCCCCACAGTGACACCTTTCTCTCTGGCAGCTGGGCAGGGCGTGGGGAGAGGGAAGGACCACACAGAGGCGCAGGCGGGGATGCAGCAGAACTTTAATGAGTTGAAAAGGTGGAAAGGAGGTGCTCTGAGTGGGCACCGTGGTGCAGGGAGCACCAGGGGCAGGTAGGAGGAGTCTCTGGCCCTTGGCCAGGGTGCAGTTGAGACCTTGGATGGGGCTTAGAGCATGATCACAGCCCAGGAGAGCAGAAGACACCAGAGAAGAGAGAGGGAAAGAAGAGGGGCAGAAACAGGGAACTCCAACAAGGCCCGTGTTTTCAGAGAGGCCAGGCAGCCCTCGTGCAGGGCAGGGGGAGCTACGGCTGCTCAGTCCCTCTGAAAGCCATGGCCAAGGTCTCCGTGCTCAGTCCATTTCCGTCTTCTGGGTTCCTGGGGGTCCTTCCGTGGGGCTTCAGCAGCAGCTTCAGCAGATTCTGCCGCAGTAGCGGTTGGTGATGCAGGAGAGGTCAAAGCCCCCGGAGTTGATGGGCACTCCGTCACAGCTGAGGATGCTGCCAACGGCAGCGGAGGTGGAGGATCCCACCGCGGTGTTCTGTGGGAAGGAGCTGAGGATGGGCCCGGGCAGGGTCACCACCACGGGGGAGGGTTCGATGACGACGGTGGAGCTCTGGCACTGCCTGACACAGCACTCATTGCAGCTGTTGGCCAGCGGGGTCGGGCCGCAGGGCTGGCAGCAAGGGTTGCAGGGCTGGCAGCACGACATGTTTTTGGGGCTGCAGGTGCACCTGGGAGAGAAGAAAGGGAGAAGATGGGGGTGTAGGAGGAGCCGCCTGCCCACCAGGAGGGAGCCAAGACACGTGCTGGGCTGGGAGGCCCTGCTGGGACGACCACACCACTCTTGGCCTGACCCCTGGCACTGAGCAAGGACAGCCAGGCCCAGGAGAGCTCCTTCCTAGTCAAGAGCCCAGGAGTTCCCGCAGTTCCCTCAGCCCAGAACAAGCCCCTCTCCAAACCAAACCTTCTCTCCACTTCCCCTTCCAGCCCCAAGCCCAGAACAGCACAGATCTTCCAACTCACTTGCTTCCAAAGGAGAAGTGGGTCAGAGAGTGCAGAGCTGGGATGGCTTTTATACTGGTTCTGCACTGCCCCAGGTCCAGAGGAAGCCTCTCTGGAAGCAATAATTTTCTGAGAAGCTCATCTGAAATGCAAAACATTCCAGCTAATGAGACGGGCTGTGTTTTGGTTTCCTGTACGGCTGCATTTTCATTTCCTTCTTTGGCCACTCATGATCCCCCTTGAAGGCTCCTTTTTGGAGCTGGGGAGGGAAGCCCATGGACTTGTGGGACAGGAGCTCATTTTAGTGGCAGCAGAAGATGAGTCCCAAGTGCCAGAGGCATCGCGTGCACTCTGGGGACGTTGGCTCGGGGCACTCCCGTGGGCTTGTTTGCAGCCCTGTGGGCAGGAAGGGCCCAGCTGCTCCCAGCTCTGGAATCTTCCCTCTGATGCCAAAAGGTCACTGAATGTGACAAAGGGCCACGTCCCCTCTCTCCCACCCTCCACTCTCTCTGGGATCGACACTGGTCATTGTCTCTGCGGGTGTGTGATCAGCGCTGATGTTGTTGACTCTCTTCCCCCTAAGGCTGCTCAGAGGAACTCTTAGTGCTCTCGTTTGGACTCCTTCAGTCTCTGGACTCTCTCTGGCACTTCCCTACCAACTCCTACAACCTCAGAGTGTCTTGGCCCTCGTCCTGTCCCAGGTCGATCCAGCCTTGCCCTTCCACGAGGTTTCTCTGAGTCTCCTTGCGCACATGAGCCCACAGTTGCCCACGTGCAGACAGGGCTGTTTGCTTGCCCCTGTGTGTGGATTGGAGCAGTGGGAAAGGAAATTCTGCATAGACTTGAGGAACAACTCTTCTCCTGTGAGTGTGGCCAAGCTCAGCAGAGTTGCTCTGGCAGCTTGTGGAGTGTCTGTGAAAGTCCTTAGAGCTCTTCAAACCCCCACGGGGCAATGTCCTGATCAACATGCTCTTGTTGTGCCTGCTCTGAGCAGAAGAGTTAAATCTGACCGTCTCCAGAGTTACCTTCAATGGTATTGTTGAGTTTTTTATTTGCTGTCAACATGGTTAGTCCTGACTGTACTGAAAAAACTCATGTAAATTTTGAGGAAGATGAGGGAAGGGTTGCAAATGTTGGGAAACACATTGGTTTTAGCCAGGATTTTGCAATAATTGGTAGTGTCCTTCACGGACCTTCAGAGGAAGAGAGGTAGCAGCCCTTGTGAGAAAAATCTCATTTTATTAAATTTAGAAAAACGGCAAAAGCTTGCAAAACAAAAGGAATAAAATGAAAAGGAAAAATTACAACACATGTTGGGTGTCCTAGGCATACAGGATTCCAGGAACACTCCTTCCAATTCAAAAGTCCCTCTTTTTAAACATTCTTAAGGTTCAACCCTGTTTACATCATAGAAGAGGCGTTTCCCTCTCCTTGATTGGTTGTGTCATGCTAGGAGGTGGAGTGTCCAGCGTATAGTGTCTCTCAGGATCAGCCATGTGGCATAAGGGGTTTCTTTACTAATATTCATTTTACAGTTCCTTATTCGCGTCCGCATGTTTCCCTGACACCGGTTCCAGGCTGAATCCAGCGTCTTACAACTCCGCGATACACCTCACATTTGCTTGTAATAAAACCGATTCTTTATTTCTCACAGTCCCCCCTTTTTCTTTTTATTCATGGTTTTATTACAAGTCTTATGTATCAAGTTTTATGGTTTGTACTTTGTTCATATTTTCCGTTTGATTGGAACGTTCTCATCCAAGCAGCAGTTTCTGTGCCTTTTTCTATATCTTTGGTTTGCTTGGAGGCAGGATGCAGGACTATAATCTTTTGGGGTCTTAAACTTCTTGCTGTGGTGGTTTCGGATTTATTGGTATGGTAGGTAGTTGTATCTCTCATATAGCACTAGAACTTAATCTTATAAAACACTGGATTAAACACGGTAAACAACAGCA
>NW_024103433.1:0-39844 GCF_003945595.2 Pipra filicauda
CTGCCTTGTTCTCCAGAGTCATTGCGGTCTCTGGCCCAGCTGGACCAGTCCAGCTCAGTGCAGGTCGAACTGCAGGGCAGAGCAGCAATGCCAGGGGGGCACTTGCATTGAATTCCACATCTCTCAAGCAAATTTTGGCTCATGCTTCTGGGTCTTTGGTGGGAATCCTTCTGAACATCTCTCGAAAGCACACTCAGAGAGGGGCTGTTATGGACCGATGGGGCAGAGCTCAAAGCAGAGCATTTCCTGGCTTTTCCTTCTCTTGAAAGGCCAGTCCGGGGTTATTTGAGGGGTTTCTGTGCCATCCCAACCTCCCACATGTGCTGGGGTGGCTGCCCAGCCCTCAAAAGCAAGCTTTTGCTCGCCTGGGCATTGGCGCAAGGTCAGCATCCCCTGGCATGGAGGGAGCCTGCCCAGGGAAGCATGAAGCAAGACAGGCTGTCTGGGGCTGTTCCCAGGGATGCATCTAGGAATGTACTGGGTCACATTGAAAGATGTGACACTAACACTGCACTGTGGGTTCCCCCCAAGCCTCACAGTGCACTTTCACAGCTTCCCTTGTTAGCCCAAAAAGGTAGTGACCCCGTGAAGTATTGGGGGGACCGTTCTGGTAGCTGCCTCTTCCCTTGGTGCCTCTAATGCTTTCAGTACCCTTAGGCAGAGTACCTGGCATGAGATGATGTAGGGGGCATTAAGCATTAGGCAGAGCAGAGCAGGAAAATGAGGAGGATACTTCAGGCTGTGTGAGGGACTCTGAAGAGAGGGCCTCAGGTAGCCAGCTGGAAGTTACTGACAAGTGCAACAGCTGAGCTGGGGCTTTCCAAGGCCAAAGGCTCAGATGAAGCAGTTTCTGTGCCAGCAAGTCAAGATTTCCTCCATATTTCTGTAAAAGGAAGTGATCCTGTGTGGTTTCCAGGCATACATTAAGCTATTTTTATATCAGGGGAGTGACTGGAGCTCTTACCAAAGAGAAGCCCAGTTCCTCTCCCTGGCACCTGTGTACTGGGGCTCTGACCTGCCCTTCCCCAAGCCTTTAGTGGCTGAATTGGAACAGGGAAGTCAGCTTTCTGCCCTAACAAGCAATTCCTTCTTTAGGATCCTTGGAAATAATCTTTACTGACGGTGCTGTTGGTTTGGTTTTCCCTTCTTGCTTTCGTACTGTTCTCATGGTGTGCTTTTGCTTGTTGCATGTCTCCTATCACTGCAGCCAGAGGATTTGCCACGTCTCATCTGGTGCCTCGTTATTTATCTGCTGTATGGTGTGATTCAAATGAGGGAAATTATTTAGAACTGTTATTCTGGAAGGCTCTGGCTGAAATGGTTTCTGTGTCTCTCCAGCAGCTCCATGAAGATGAAACCCCAACAGCTGACCTTCACTGTCAGTGGAGAGGGGCACGTGCCTCAGGTGACAGTCGAGCGCCCGGGCCTTCGGAGTAAGAGAGGAACCCCTGTGCTGCGCTTCAGGAGGCTCCTGCTGGGGGATTCACAGACACTCCCCCTGGTCCTTCGTAACAATGGCATCATACCCACAAAGGTAAGGACCTGCTCGGGGAATGCTCTGGGCTGGGAACAAGTGCTTGTCCCATGGAGGAAAGGTCCCAAAAAATGTGATTTTCTGTCCAGTCTTTCCTCGTCAGTTGAACACAAAACAAGAAATGTGGTGGGGTGTTTTTCCCCCATCTCCCAGCTCACATTGTGTTCTCATGTGGGCGTGTGTGACGTCCCAGTTCCATGAGATTGCATTTGATAGTGGTTGACTCCATTTTAATTAAACTTAGTTGTGGTTCTGTTACATTCTGCTCGTGACTGACTGTCCTGTTTGGCTCTATGTCAGTTCTATCCATATGCTTCTGAACAACCTTTTTTCCCTGTGTGACTTCACGTAACCTTTGTGCTGGGCGCTGTGTTTGAGGTGGGGAGGTGGTCTGGGTTCCCCGTGCTGGACCAGCGGCCGTACGGGCTCAACCCCCGTGCCAGCCTCTACTCACACCAATGTCATTGTGCTCCGTGTTCCCTTTTCTCAGTTCACAGTTCATATCATGGACGACAAGGGAGTTTTCTTTATGAAAGGCAGGCAGTCCGCACTCCGTGCCTTCCACATTGCAGACATGGAAAAGGACTCCACTGGAAAAGGTAAATTCATTAACTGTGCAGCGTGATCATTCACAGAGGGAAAAGGTGTGCCCTGTTCTTGGCTTGTCTAAGCAGCAGCCACATGTTAGACATAGTTTCTTTCCTTGGTCTCTCTGTCCCCCGAGCTTTTCTTGTGGACTCCTTGCAGGGTTTCCTCCGAGCAAGTTGTAGGAAGTTTTTGTTCTTCGAGACACGGTGGGTTGAGCTGTGGGGGACTATCACCACCTCAGTGGACTGGCTGAGGTCTGTGCTGCGTGTGGGAAGGTACCAGCCTGAAGGGAGGCAGCCCTTGAGCACACAAGCCAGCCAGCAGAAGCCAAAACCACTCCTTGGCTCAGCCTTCCGTATGGTAGGAGCTGGCTGGAAGCAGATGGAATGAGGACTGGGCGTTAACCTGAGGTTAAGCCGCTTAAGTGGTGATATGTGTGATGGTGGCATAGTCTTGTGAACACAGGAAGAGGGTCTGGAACCGCTGGTGAGAGAACCTGTGCTTAGAAGCAACTGATTCCAACCTCTTATTCCTCGTATACCCCAGGGAAGTATTTCCTCTGGACAGCTCTATCACTTAACTCTGATTCCCATTGCCGTGCAGCCAAGAAGCGTCCCGAGAAGCCTTACCTGCTCCTGGAACACGGGCAATCAGCAGAGTTTGACGTGTTTTTCAAACCCACCCTGGCCCAACGTCTGAAAGGGAAGATCCGTGTGCCAGTGTCAGGCAACAGTGAGATCGACATAGAGCTGGTGGGTGAAGGCCACAATGATGACTTCACCCTTGATAACCTCCCTGGACTAGCAGAAGACAGCCAGGAGAGCAATGCTGAGGGCAATCTGGAGGACGACATCATTGAGGGTAAGAGAGGAGAGGCTGCCAAGGTAGAGCGAGGAAGAGGAAAATGTCTGATCATGTGTGTCCTCTCTCTAGCCAGGGCTGGGCTGTCACCCACTGGACTTGGGGGCCTGTGAGCTTGCCAGCCATGCACACAGAGCAGTGTGTGCTGTGCTGCTTGTCGCTGGGCACAGGCACAGCCACGGGCTTGGGGACCTCCCAGAGGGAGGGAGGGAGGCTTGGAGCAAGGAAGAGCTGAACATACACGTGTCTCTGAAAGTGAGGGGGGCGGATGGACCTCACTGCATGCTGAGGTCTCTTGCTCTCCTTCTTCACAGCTGTCAGAGCGAATCACATAAAGTTTGGGGAGTGTGCAGTCGGGGAGCTCTGCGACAAGACCTTCACAGTCACCAACCGCAGCAAGGAGGAGGTGATGTGGTTTGAGTGGCTGCTGGCAGATGCCCCGTTCCAGTTCTCCCCCAAGGTGAGCTGGGACAGCCCTGCCTTTCTCAGTTGCTCAGGCCCTTTCCTGGTATTCCTGGGAGCTGGCAGGGAGTCACCACATTCCAATGAGAGCCCGTTCCAGTGCCATGCAGGAGATGCAATCCCTGTCTTTGCTGGGGCAGGGCTGTCAGCCCAGCAGAAAAGGCTCCGCGTTCTGGGAGGTGGCACCTTCTGTTCATATTTTGCTCTGTCAAATCTCACATAAATCCTCACTGAGGTGCTGATTCCCAGCACAGCTGCTCGCCATATCAGTCCCTTTTGCTGTCAGTGCTGCCCTTGCCAGTGATTCCAGTTTGGTCTTGACTCTCTGGTTCTCCCTAGGTGGGACACCTCCAGCCTGGCTGTGCCAAGAATATCAGAGTGACCTTGAAATCCAAGGTCCCGGTCACCATCAAAAGGCCCTCTGTGAACTGTAAGGTGGCCAAGATCAAATACCAGCTGCCACCAGAGGAGGTTTACGACTGGGACGACAGAATGCGCACTGAGAAGTGGGAGGATACCACCGAGAGACTCCCGGGAGCCCGCTGGCCTTTGAAGCGGAGGGTAAGAAGCACAGCAGCAAAAGCTCACCGAGCTGCTGCAAAAGGACCTGCCGACAGCAGCAGAGCACCAGCGCTGCTGGCAGAGCAGCTCCTGCCTCCCCTGGGCATTGGCTCCAGCCGGGAGGTTCACCAGCAGTGCCTTTTGGGGAGAGGCGGATGTGCAGTGAGCGGGTGGGCTCACACCACAGGGGGAAGCCTTTGGGCAAGAGACCTTTATCCACACGCAAACTGCCGGTCTGTGCCACGAGCCGAGTGTTGCAGCCCGTGTTGAGTGGGAGGTCACGTTTGATTTTATCCCATTTGACAGTGTTAAAGTCTCTTCATCTGATTTGGTGCCTTGTCACCCACAAGGAGTTAATTCCACTGCATTCTGTCTCTTGTTCTGAAGGGGAGAGCAGCACAAGTGCTCTTGTGCGTACACCGGTGAGCTCCGAGCTCTGCCTACACCGACACCAGAGATTTTGGTTGTGGCCTCTGTATTGTGGGGGATATCTCATTATGGAGCAGCCCAGGCCCTGTGTGATAGTACGCAGGAGTCTGGAGAAGCATCATCTCCAGAAAGTCTTGCTTTTTCTGTCATTATTGCCAAGCACACTTATCTTGGTGAAGGTTCTTTCTGAGTTTCTGAATCATTGTGAGGCCTGTAAACCCAACTTCCCCAGCAGGGCATCAGCACTTGGAGACTTTCCCAGTGAGATCATTCACATCCCAAAATGCCCACAGCCAGCTCCCACCCCACATGTGCCATCTGGAGAGCACTTTCTCCTAAGTCAAGAAGGAAAAAGTTCTTTCTAGGACTAGTCAGTCTTGGGCTTCTCCATCCACAGGGCTCCAGCAGGGGAACTTAATCCTCATGTCGAGACCTGCTGGATTTATAGGGGACCAGGGAAAAGGTCAGAGGCTCTCCAGGGTTGAAGCACAGGGACTGACAGCTGGCCATAGTCCCCAGGGGTGTAT
Source organism: Pipra filicauda (assembly GCF_003945595.2). Taxonomy (NCBI): domain Eukaryota; kingdom Metazoa; phylum Chordata; class Aves; order Passeriformes; family Pipridae; genus Pipra; species Pipra filicauda. The sequence continues at coordinate 4,963 of NW_024103433.1, forward strand.
TAATAGCCGTGGTGGTGACTGCTTTGATCAGAGAAACCAATGCTGTAGTACACCAGTCCAATTTTGTCATCTTTCCAGGGAAATAAACCTGAATGTCCTTTCTATGCGGCCAAGTTTGGAGGCCAGAAGGTTTCCCTGCTCAGCCTGGCTTTCTGGGCTCTGCTCAGTGATTCTTCCCTCCTCTGCCTGCAGGTGGTCAAGGCAGTCCCGGAACCACCTCACACCATCGTGGAGAGGAGCAGCCACGAGGTCGAGCTTGTCCTCAGTGCTCAGGTTGACTACGCCGAGTTCAAACTGGACACGGTCGAGGTTCAGCTGAAGCAGACTGAGCTCTTCCAGACAGAGATAAGCACGTGAGTGCTGGGCACCGTGTTGGCCCTTTCCTCCTAAACTTCCAGACTTTGAAATACTTTGTTTGGGCCACCCAGGGCAGCAATTCTGAACGTGGCAGAGTTGCCTGGGGAAGGTGGTACCAGGAGCCCACCAGACAGTGTTACTTTAGTACTTGCTTTTTATTCCTCCTCCTTGTTTTTCAGTTTCCGGATGTCCAATACAGGGAATGTAGCCCTGAAATACTGCTGGGAGGAGAATCTGGAGGAGGAAATACCATCAAAGAGTTCTGGGAGGCTGTTCTCGTCCACTCAGACACGTAAGTGTTTGGCTCTGGGTGGTGCCTGGGCCATTTCAGTTGGTAGCTGAGGGCCTGGGGAGAAGACCCTGCCACTTCACCCCAAAACATTAATTGCTTTTTCATCCCTGTCCTGGCAGGGACCTGCAGCCCGTGGAGAGGGAAGCCCAGGCTGGAGCAGGTTTTTCCCAGGTAGGACTCATGGCCCCTGTGGGGGACCCACACCGGTACAGCTCATCCGTGAGGGACTGACCCCATGGAGGAGTGACCCACGGGACAGCAGGTTGGGAAGAGCTGCTGCCCGAGGGATGGACTCACGCCGGAGAGGTCCATCAAGGACTGTCTCCCGTGGGAGGGACCCCACGGGAGCAGGGGAAGGACTCCAACTCCTCTCCCTGAGCAGCGGCAGAAACAACAACTGACCGTGACCCCCATTCCCATCCCCTCCCATCTCCCTGCTGGGGGGGAGGAGGGAGAACATGGAAGGAAAGGGGGGGGAAGGTGTTTTTAAGACTGTTTTATTTCTCACTCTTTGGCTCTTATCCTGTTAGTAATAAATATAAGTACTATCCCCACTTGGAGTCTTGTTTTGCTCGTGAAGGTGATCAGTCACTGACCTCTCCCAGCTCTTATTTCTACTCAGGAATTCTTAGCTGTTTTTTTTCTCTGTCCTCTGTCCAGTTGCAGAGGGAGAGTGAGAGAGTGGCTTTAGTGGGTACCTGGTATCTGGCCAGGGTCAACCCACTACAAGAATATAAAAAGAAGTAATTTTTTTGGCCTTGTTCTGATGCAGTTAAGGAGCTGGAAAACCAAGACTGGTGCAGGGAGGTCCAAAGCATGGCTTTGGGTCTGGATGATGGAGACATCACATTTAGAGGGAGACAGACTCTGCCATTGCTTTCCTAGACTTTGTCCCACCTTAATGGTGTTTTTCCACCCACAGCAGCATTGCTGGGAGATGTTGCAGTGGCACATCCCCCCTTCTCTGCCAGGGCAGCATCGTGGCCCTTCCCACCCCCCCATGGATTTTCCATTCCTGTGGCAGGGACTTGTCCCCACCTGATATCCGAATGGGAAATGCAACTCCTGGGGGTGGCTTTCATGGTTCCACCACAGGCTGGCACAGATTCTGATCCAGCTTTGAGAAATTGTGTGGTCTACGTGTTCTGGATAAAGCTGTCCCACCTTTGCACGTTATGACCCAAGAGAGTTTCGGTGGCCAGTTCGTGTATCAAAAGCACTCAGTACTAAAATGTACCAAGTTGCACCTGTGGACAAATCTGCACGAGCTCAATGCCCTGCGTACCCACACAGGCTTTTCTGTCTCGAATCCTGCTCATTGCGTGCCTGAGACTGGATTTATTTCAGCAGCTAAATGGTTCACTGGAGGACTAATTGGCTCTGAGAGCTCCAGTCCTTTGTGACAGATTATTAACCCTTCCCCCTTCATTATAAAAACATGAACTGTAGAGAAATCAAATACCACAGGGCCCCTGCGCCGAGCCCGTCAGTGCTCCCGGCTCGGTGTTCAGCACAGAAAGTCCCTTTTATATTTGGGAAGCGGAGGGAGAAAATTCTGGAAGCGCGAGAACGCGGCGATAGCTGGGATGAACTGGGAGCCCTTAGGAAAGGACTGGGAGGTACTGGGATAAACTGGGAGCCCCGAGGAAGGAACCGGGGCTCTCCCGCCATTTGCGTAGCGCTGAGGGCAGGGCGCTTACGCCATTTGCGTAGCCTAACGCAGTTTACGTAGCGCCCCTCTCTTGCCGTTACCGGCGCCCCCTTACGCCGTTTGCGTAGGGCTGTGAGCAACGGCAGCGCCCCTTACGCCGTTTGCGTAGGGCTGTGGGCAGCGGCGTTAGGAGGGGACTGGGATGGACTGGGAGCCCTTAGGGAGGGACTGGGACAAAGTGGGAGCCCTTTGGAGAGGACTGGGATGAAGTGGGAAAGGTCCGCGAGCCCTTAGGAAGCCACCATGGCCCTCCCGTCACTTGCGTAGTGCTGAGGGCAGGGCTCTTGCGCCTTTTGCGTAGCTTTACGCAACTGACGTAACTCGCCGATTGCCATTACCGGCGCCCTCCTTACGCTGTTTCCGTAGCGCCGCAGGATTGCTGGCCCCCTTACGCAATTTGCGTAGCGCCGCTCCATTGCCGGGGGTGTCCAAAAGCTCCTCCAAAAGTCAGTTTATGGCTTTGCAGAGGGCTCTCGGGAGTCACCGAGGGGCTGAATGTAAAGAGAGAAAAATTAAATCTTTAGGGGGAAAAAAACATATAACAATTGCATGTCTGTGTTCCCGAGGAGCCGTGGGTGTTTTTAGGCAGCTGCCTGCAGAGGCCATCGCCGTTTCGTGAGGCGGCATTAATGCAGCGGGAGGAGACTTGTTCTGCTGTTCACAGAAATTCGGATTTTAAGGTTTTCCTCCTTGGTTTGAAGCTTCTTCATTCTTCCTTTGCTCTCTTTCAGAGCAAAGGTTTTAATTTTTAAACTTAAGGGGGAAAAAGTATTAACAACAAGTGAGGAAAACTAGGGGGGAAAGGGAAAAGTTCTTCTGAAAGGATTACAATGTGCAAGCAAAATCAGTTCTCTCTCCAGGAGACAAAAAATATTAGAGGTGTAAATTGGCTCCAAAAATGCCCCCAGGGGCATAGGGAGGATAATCAGGATGACAGCGTGGCTGAGCACTCAGCATCCGGGGCATGGCCCAGGTGTGCAGGGAAAATGCAGCTCATCAGGCATGTGTTAAACAGAGAATTTGTTTCTGGTATAAAAAGATGCCTGACTGCTCTGTGCACACACCAAACCAGCCCTTTGTGACTTGCACGGGCCGACTTGACTTCCAGGTTTTGAGACACTAGTTTTGATCTAAAAGCCCAGCCTATTGCTAGTGCTGCAGAACTGTTTGTTTGATGCAAGGAGAAAACAGGGATTGTGGCAGGAGCGAGGTCAGGCAGATCCCCTTCGGTGCAAAACTCCTGGAGCGAGCTGCAGCGTTTCTGTTAAGGGCCTTCTGTGTTGGAGTTGACTTCTTCCACTCCGGGACCTTTCACTTGCAAAGTACATTATGGGGCTCCTTTGTTTAACAAGTCTCTGGGAGCTGCGAGAGAGAGAATTAATGCTGGCATTTGGAAAGACAAGTGATAGTGCTGCATTGGATTTGGGTTTCATGTCATTATTTTCTGGTTCTGGAGTCAGAAAAAGCTGCTCATTTACTTTTCATGCAGCTGTACTGTTTTTTCCTGACTTCTCGAGGAGGCAGAGCTGATGAAATCGTGCTGTAGGAGACAGTTTCTCAGTTAAATGCATTTTTTTTTGACCTATTTCCTTCCACTTGAGTCTAACATTTGGTCTCTTCATAGCCAATATTCTGTTTTATGGAAAGGCTTTAAAGTTTTCCTGAAGGAGATGAGTAAAAGGTGAAGTACCCAAGACAACCTAAATTTATATTATTCCTTTTGCCATTATTATTAAAAATAGGAAAGAAGAAGTAGTGTTGGGGAAAACACAGGGAATGCTGATGCAATTATACCTACATGTGCAAAGCTACGTGCTTGCTTTTACTCTTGAAATTTAGACCTCTGCTTTCCTTCTACAGACTGGGACAGTTCATTTCAGTTGCATTTTGCAACTACTGACATACATGTTCATTCCTAAATTCACTTCATATGCTTCCAAATCCTTAGGACAACATTCAGTTTAGGCACACCAAGAAAAACCTGGAGTGATTCCACCCACCTAAATGTAATTACTCAGTGCTGAATTAAAGGCACAGGTGTGTAACTTAAGACCCATGTGTTTGGAGTAACAAGGAGAGATCAAAATCTCAGCTTTTGTCATTAAATTCAATGTTTCTAGACCTTAATCCAAGACACATTTGTAGAGAGAGGTGATAGCTTCTTTTTAGAGGCATTACTATTATTAAACAGTGTTTTCTTGGACTGCTCACATTTTCTCCCAGCTCACCGTCTAACACTAATCTGTGACTAAATATTAAAAAAAAAGTGAGCTGTGAATGGTTTTAAGCTGAGACAAGATTCTCACTGTTAATGGCTTGGTCAGAGAGAGAGAGTATTTGTTTCAGCATGTAAATCTCTTTCCTGCAACGCTTAAAGCTGCTGATTCTGGAGTTTAGGAGGCCAGCGTGTCCAGAGCTGCTCTAGTCCCTGGGCTGATGAGCTCTCCCAGCTGGGTAAAGCTCTGTCAGGAGCCAGTTTGTAGTGAATTGACTGCAGGCAGAAAATATAAAAGCTCATAGGAAACATGAGCCTGACTCAGGAGCTATTTCTGTTCAGGTGACATTCTAATCCAAGCGTGTGGTGAATCATTACAGCAAAAATTGATTGGACCCCATATCAAACGAGTATTGATAAATATGAAGAAGTTTGTTTTGAGTTAGTAATATAAGGGGTCTTTTATATATATGGTGCATTACAACGGGGGGATTCAGGGCTTTGTCAGACTGTCTATAAAAATTAAAAAAATACATGTTTGTATAAAAATCTCCGTTCTATACTTGTGGCTTTGAAGGCCTGGGCTGTTTTTCTTTTCCTTCTGGAGTAGCTGCGATTCATCTCGTTCGAGTGGAGTGAATTCATCCCGTTTCCGAGGCCAACGGGAGGAGCGAGCGGGCGGCCATGTTGTGCGGGGGGCGGGGAGGAAGGAGCCGAGATGGCGGCGGCTCCCTCACACACACGGCACAGGATGGCCGGGGAGCAGCGGCAGCTCCCGCACGGCTCCCGGGCGCGCTCCCCGCCGCTCGCTCGGGGGACACCCGGCCGGATCCCCGGGTGCAGCGCTCGAGGGCCGAGTCGGGCCCGGCACCCTGGGGGCGAGCGGGGCTGCCGAGAGGGGCTGGGACGGGCGGGCAGCAATGGCGCCGGGACTGCGAGCGCTGCCCGCGCCGCTCCCTCGCCGGGCGGGCGCGGGGCCGCCCTTGGCCGCGGGAAGGGCGAGCATCGGAGCAGCGCCCCGTCCTCGGGGCCCCCGGTGCCGGCCAGCGGGCTGCTCTTCGCCAGGTGAGTGCCGGGGTCTCCGCGCTCCTCCTTGTCCTTTGTCCTGGGGAGGGAAAACAAAATGTCCTCGGAGCCGGGAGGGGAAGGGGGCGCTGCCTCTGCCGGCCCCCCCTGCCACCCCTCGCCGCTCGCTGAGGGGACCCGCGGGAACTGTCGGGGCCCCCCGGCCGTGTCCTGCCCGTGGGGGGTGAGGGGGAGCGGCGGGACCGGGGGAGCCCCGGTGCCCCTCGGCGGCTGCGGCGCTGCCGTCCCGGCCCTGCAGCACCCGCGGGGGCCGCCCGGCCCGGCCCCGATGCAGCACCGAGGGGGCAGCGGCGGGTTTTGGGTCCCCGGTGCGGCCCCGGGCACAGGGGGGGCACTCTGGGAAGCAAAGGCAGTTACTTAAATATGAGTTACAGGATAAGGAAACGGATGAGTTTGTGTGTTACGTGGAAAGCTTTTAAAAACGTTTCTGGGGTGTCAGGTTTGTTTTTAGTGTTCAGTTTATGCGTTTTTCAGAGACCTCACAGTCATTTCTCTTTCTGGAGCATTTTTTATCTTCTTTTCGGTGCCTAATAATTTTAGAAGTTGTAGAAGACCTTTTGCAAGACTTTCTAAAAATGCAAGTTTAAATGGAATGCCTGACGTTTGTTATGTGTTAGCTGGCATTCAGCAATTACCACTGTAAGGGCAAAATTGGAATTCTGAATGTATGAAAAGTCTCGAGTTTCTATAAGTTTCGAATAATAGTTTATTATCTGGTAAAAGCAGCAGCCGGCTGGGTGACAGAAATGGGACCAGTTTCCCAAATCTGCACCCCCCTACTACAGGGTACATTTAGTATTTATCTTAGCTACTTCATGCATATTAATTATATCATAGACATATACATTCTACAGGTTTTTGCTAAGTATTTAATAGATGGGTTTTCTTACAGCTAAAGCTAAAGGGTTATCTCTACAACCAGTCATAATTCCTGCATTCTTGGACGAACAGGCGCCTAAAGATTTAAAGTTCTACTATATTTTATTCTTAGGATAGTAAGGAGGTTTTAGGCCTCTTGACCTTGTGAGGGTCTGTTTTATTTCTTTATGGGGGTGTAATTAAGTTTTACAATCCGTTTGTTTTATTTTGATGTAACCACCCATTTGTTTCACGAATCACGGTTATTTATATATCACAAAAAGTCACTGTGATAGAGGAAGAGGTAAATATTAAGAGCTTTAGTTTTAGTTGGAGGCTGTGTTTAGCCATATTTGTTGGATTTCTATGGTGTACACTTGAGCAAGGTTATAAAACTCCGTGCAGGTTTTAAACATTGCAGTTGGAGGTAAATCTGGATTATTCAATACTTCCTCTGCAAATGTGAATCTGTCATTACAACAATATAAGTTTGCCCTTTTTTGGAAATAGAAATACAGGTTTTAGCAACTGCTGGACTTCTCCACCTTTATGCAAAATGTTCTGTCTTTATTTTAGATTTGGATTATGGTGGTTTTCTAACCCAGCCACAGTTCTGCAGTATAGAACAGGTTCTGGCATACACACTGTGCCCTAAAGGAAGTTCTGGCTGTAGGTGGGTGTCTGCTGGATTTGTCTTTTCTTAAAGATGTTATGGGATTTTTTTTTTTTTGATAGCTTTGAGTGGTTTCTTTAAACAACTGAAAATAAAATAGCAAGTAATTGTCTCAAAAAATTAATTCCTCTTAATTCGTAGTGTGTTTTGTTTAACAGTTCTGCTTTTTTATATTCAAGGTGTAGGAATTGGAATTTATATTTGGATACCTTTTAATTTAGCAAGGAATGTTTTTTAAAATTGTGTTTTTACCCAATGATTCCAGTCTTCTTCTTAAGTATGAAGTAGTGGGGATGATAAATATAACTGCTGTAAAATAAAATACCATTTTTGCCTTCACAAAAGGCAAGAAAAGTTGGCTGGAGGTAGTGCAAATATAGTGTTCCTTTTGTTAAAGACCCTGGTTTGGGATCTGACGAAAGGTTAAAGAAGCTGAAAGCTTTAAAACTGTTTTCTAAAGGGCAAAAAGATGCATTTTTGGGGAAGATCAAGCAAGGTAGGACTTACAATTCAGAGAAGCTGATGACAGAAGCCATTTTGAAATAACTTTGCTGTCCCTAAAGGTTTTATTTAATTTTGCATAGCCTGGTTCTAAAGACTTTAATGTGGAAAAAAAAGCACAAGGGGTGAGGGGTATTGGGTGATAAGTTACTCAATAAAAAAGGTTAAGTTTGCATTTGATCTCTAAGTCTTTCAAAATTAAAGTAATGGAAGACAGAAGAGCAGATTGCAGTTAGTCATGAGAAGCACAGGTCGTGTGTGTTGTGTGTCAGTCACTGTCATCTCCAGTGTTTTATTTCAGCCAAGAATGTCCTTTTATTTTTAGAATTGTAAAGATACAGTTACTGCTCTCATAAGTTTTCTTGACTTAATAATTACCTAAAGATCAATACATTTCAGGCATGTGACTTGTTCTGCTTTTCTAAAGCAAAATGTTGAAAATTTCCATCCTTTTTTTTTTTTCCAGGTAGAATGCCATGAACAATTCCTTATTGTCTGAGTGGCTTCAGAGGAAACGTTCATGAGTTATTTTCTCAGGTAGGAGTGGCTGTAACTTGTGGTAGTATGTTCATTTCCTTGTTATTTTTTTATCTTGAAATTTGCCTTTTTGCTACTGTGCAGATGGTAAGAAAAGAAATCTGATTTTTTATGTGGAGGGGATACATTTTGTAAAGTATCTGGACTTTTAGAAAGCTTTTTTATTTTTTTTTTTTGCAGATGCAGGTAGACTGTCTTCAAATACTGTCATGTTTCTGTGCTCCTTCTGTCTAAATTTGAGTTTCCCCAGCCTGCCTGGTTAGGTGTTCCTCAACCAGACGACAGGAGGAGACGGCAGAGAGAGACCGGGCTCACGCAGGGCTGAGCAGCGAGTCAGGGGCTCTGCGCCTCAGGGCTCTGGCCTGTGCTGCAAACTCCTCTCACTTCTGCCTTGGAACCAGTGGAGGAGCACCTGGAGCACACCTGGGTGTTCCAAGGACAGAGACTCCCTGACTCACCATGGCAGACAGGCAGGAGGAGGCGCGGAAGGGAGGGAGCCAGGTGAGAGCAAAGTGCCCCTCCCGCAGCCTGGCAGAGGGGCTGTCAGGGTGGGCAGCACAGGTGCCATGCCCGGGGCCACTGTCTCTCTCCCTCCAGCATGCCTGCTGTGTCAGTAATCAGAGCCTGACCCGGACATCTGTGGAGAAAACCTTCACATAAATGGCTTCTGTGCCCACCAGTTCTGCCTGGTGAGTTGCTTCATGGGCTCTCTCCATTTTCTGACAGGCAGTCCCTGCCACTCTCTCCCCATCAGTGAGTGTCATTCTCCTGCAGTTTTTTACCAGCCACCTTCTTTACCACCCGGCTGATCGAGTAGGAATCTGTGTTTTCCTCCCAAGGAATATCCCAGATGTAGTCTCCCGGGCGGCACAGAAGGTGAAAAAAGTAGGGAAATTTGGGCCAGGCGAGGTTTGCTGGAGCTCAACCCAGACCCCAAGCAAGAAAGCCCAGCCCTTCCAACCAGCTCTGGGACAAGGAGGAGGCCCTGAGGCTGCTGCTGATGGGGCTGCTCTGCTCTTTCCAGAGCTGCTGCATCTGTGGCCAGAGCGGGGCCACCATCCCCTGCTGTGATGGCACAGCGGGAAGGCAGGGACACCCTGCACCTGCCCGATTCCAGGACAGAGGGAGCTCATCAGGTTTCTTTTCCCATCAGGCCACCATCATGGGAGGGCTTTAATGCATTGGCCGAGCTAGAAGAGACACACAGGCACTGGGATGCCAGTGAGTGCCTTTGTCCAGGAGGCAGGCAGGAGGCAGAGGAGGAGGGGTAAGTTGCCAAAGCTGCACCCCAGGGCTCTGCCGGGCTTGAAGCAGAAGGACCCAGGAGAAGAGCTCAGCACCTCCATGAACTCGTTTGCTTCCCCAGGCCCTGGGAACTGCTCCTGTGCTCCTCCTGTGCTGCCGAGGGCACCCACAGGCACTGCTCTGGCCTGGGGACAGCAGAACCAGATGGGAATGTGATGGCTGTGCAGTCCCGGGCACAGGGAAAAGGCAACGCACCCTGGTGATCCTGGCAGCTGCTGCCCCTGGGCCTGGCAATGGGTGTCCAGGGTTGGCTTGGCTGAGCTTGTCTGCTCCAGGAGGGCTGGGGGCACTGCTCTGGCCTATCTTGTCCCAGGTCTGGAACGATCTTGTCCCTCCTGCTTCCCCTTACAGCCTCCAGTTAAGACCCAGAGCATGTTGCTCTCATGAAGGAATCTTCTGACGACTCGAGAGAATACGAGACCATCACCCCCAGTAAGAGCAAACTCCATAGCAACCAACAGGCAACATCGGAGGAGACTCTGGAATCCCCCTCCCAGGAGACGAGCAGCTCCAGCCCTGACAGTCAGGTAACATCGGGGTCACCCCACAGCAGCTTCCCAGAAACTGAGGACAGCAGCTGCTCCAGCAGTCGGGGGCCTGAATGCAGGCGAAACTGCTCCCACCAGCAGGGTGAGACCCCCAGTTCATCCAGGTGCCATGCCCGGGGCCACTGTCTCCCTCCCTCCAGCATGCCTGCTGTGTCAGCAATCAGAGGCTGACCCGCACATCTTGGGCGGAAAAACTCCAGATAAATGGTTTCTGTGCCCACCAGTTCTGCCCTCCCAACAGCGAAACCAGTCCCGCCAGCCAACGGGACTGGTCAATGCAACAGGAGCCACTGGGAGGGACTGGGAGGGACTGGGTGTCATTATCTAGTTAACTAAACCAAGTCCCTTCACTATGAACCTTAGACAAGGTAAAAGGGAGGTAACTTGGTTTATGTCTTTACAGGGGCCCAATTAAGTTTTACGATTTCTTTTTCTTTTCTCTCTCCGGGTTGTGTTGACCTCAGGCTGTTTTCTTTTTATGGACCTCAAATCGTTCTCCCTTTTACCTTGTCTAAAATTTATAGTGAAGGGACTTGGTTTAGTTAACTAGATAATGACACCTTTCTGCAAAGTTGATAACTGTGCAGATAACAAGCACCCATCTGGCAGTGTCTGACCTGACAATGGGTAATGTTTTTGCTGTTGTGTAAGGAATGTATATATTTATAGAGAGAATAAATAGAGAACAAGTGTCTCCTTTCAACCCCTCCCTGATCCCCCAGTGCTGAATTTGCTTTTCTCAGATAATAAATTCTGGTTGGAAACCACCCGGCTCTGGGTTTCTGTTCCTGACAAGTGTGGATCTGAAATATTATATCAATAATTTATTTATCTCAATATACTTTTATGTAAATTATTTATTTATTTATTTATTTATTTATATACACGTATTATACATTTGTATATATATTATTGATATAAATTATATATCAATATATATAAATACATAAATACATATTTATGTATTAATTTCTATACGTCATTTATGTATTTAAATGTTTTATTTATTTTATATACATTTTATATACATTTTATATACATTTTATATACATTTTATATACATTTTATATACATTTTATATACTTACATATGTTATTGATATATATTATATATCAATATATTTATATATTGATATATAAAAACATATATATAAATGTATATATTCTTTATATATTTGAATATTTATTTTATATATATTTTATATATCTATATATTATTGATATATATTATATATCAATACATTATATATAAATATATAATTAATATATTAGTATATATTATTGATATATACCATATATCAATATATTATATAAAAATATATAAAAACATATATTAATATATATAAATATTAATAACCGGGACTGGGGAGAACTGGAAGCTTTCCTGGGATCACTGGGAGCAGCCGGCTGGAGGCAGAGTGACAGCAGGGACAGGGGGGACACACGACCCCCCCAAAATCCTCACGGGGATGGGGGGGGTCCAGGCTGGGCCCGAGGCCCCGGGGAGGGGCTGCGGCCGCCGGCGGCTCAGGAGCTCTGTGGGGAGAGAAAAGGGGGGGACACCGGGGTGGGGGGTCCCCGGGGGGGCACAGACGCTCTGGGGGGACACACGACCCCCTGGGACCCCCCTCACCTTCTGGCGCAGGTAGAAGCCGAGCCCCAGCGCCAGGGAGACGAAGGCCAAGAGGAAGCCCCGGCCCCTCCTCCGGAGCAATTCCTCAGGCTGATGGAGCCCGGCAGGGCCGGGGCCGCCGGCGGTGTCCGATCCCGGCAGGAAGCGGGGAGGGCCCGGCGGGGTCTGATAGAAATAAATCAAGGCAGAGCTCTCTCTTTCTTTTCCCCCCTGGGCAGTGACCATCAAGAGCTGTCCCTGCTTCCCAGCAGAAGCTGCACACACTTCAACAAAGTCTGTGGAAGAATCTGCTCTGTCAAAGTTGGCCCTGGGCTTTTATGCTTATCCAGGGATGGATCAGCAGTCACATATTCCCAGGCCAGTGAGCAGCTGACCTGTCAAACTCTGCTTCCAAAAGCAGGATGTGTGTTGGAAGGTTGGGGAACCAGGCTGGGTTGGGCCCAATTCAACACTAAACCAAGCCCTTGGCACCAGCAGTAACTCCCCACAGAGAGCTGGCAGTGCTTGCATTCTCCCATCAGATTCTTTGCCAGGTAGAACATCCTGCTACAAGGGGTCTGTTACTACCCACCCCAGAAAGGGGTTGGGAGTAACCCAGGTTCTTATTAATAAATCCCTTGGGGTGGATTAAAGCGAAACGACACTGAATAATCGGTGTTTGAAAACATATGTATGTAGGGTTTATTTTAGAACAATGTTGTTTCAAAGGTAAACAGGTATGTTGCCATTTTGAGTGTTATCATCTCTATCTCTCATCTACAGCAACATGGCATAAAGAGAACCTTTAGGGAAAATGCATAAGGGAAAGGCAGGATAAGGGTAAGGGAGAGTATGGATTCCACAGTGTGTTTGGAGCTGCATCAGCTGTCAGTCCAAGATGGGCCATGTCAGAACTGGTGAGGTTGGGGGTGAGGAGCGAGGTTGATCATCCAGGGTCAGTGTGGATCTCCTGAGGAGACACTCAGCATCAAGATCACTTGGAGAACACCTCTATCACCTCTTCTCTGAACTACAAAATATCCATAATTGAATTAAAACAAAAAAAGTACAAATACTGAAGACTTGTTTTGAAATTACCTTGAAGACAATTAAAGGAAGACAAAGAGATCCTGAGGGATTTCAGGATTTTAATGAGCCCCAGGGTGTGTTTGCAGCCCAGCCCATGATCCTGAGGTAGTGAGAGAAGATTTGCAGCTGCTGAAGAAGTCAGAAGCCAAACTGCAAGTGCCTTGAAGCATTGCTGGGCCCCACTGAGGGCAGGCACTGCCAAAGCCTCCCCAGGGACTCCTTGGAGCAGCTCCTTGGAGGCCAGGAGTGCAGGCAGACAGAGGCTCTGGGCAGGCCCCTGCAATGCTGAGCAAAGCCTGCCTTGGTTTTGTGGAGCACAAAGGCCAAGGGCTGAGCCCCAGGCCCTGGCCCAGCAGATCCTGTCCCTCCCGGCTGGCTCAGGGCTGTTTGGGGGCACTGGGATGGGAGGGGGAGGAACAACAAAGGGCCAAAACTGGGCAACCCCTGCCAGGCTGCTGAGGGAGGGGCGAGGCAGAACCCAAGGGCAGAACCTGCCAGGAAAGTTGGTTGTGGTGGCCTGAGTGGCAGAGGCAGCTGCCAGAGGCAAGGGGACAAAGGCCTGGGTGCCTTTGGGCCTTGCAGCCTTGGCCATCTCTCCTGCAGGCTGTCCTGCCCTGGCCCTGCTGCTGCTCTGGCCTTGCAGGCTGCACACACCCCTCCTGCTTTCCCACCCCCTCCCATCATACTTCCCACTGATACAGTCGGTTACCATGGCAACCACCATACATTTCCATTGCTATCGTCATTTACCATGGAAACCATCATACATTCTTATTGCTATGGTTGGTTACCATGGCAACCATAAGACATTCCCAATGCTATGGTCGGTTACCATGGCAACCAGCATACAGTCACGTTGCTATGGTCGGTTACCATGGCAACCATCTTTACGGTCCTGTTTCTACAGTCAGTTACCATTGCAACAACCATACATTCTCGTGGCTACGGTCAGTTACCATGGCAACCATCATACATTCCCAATGCTATGGTCAGTTACCATGGCAACCATCATACATTCCCATTGCTATGGTCAGTTACCATGGCAACCATCATACATTCCCATTGCTATGGTCAGTTACCATGGCAACCATCATACATTCCCATTGCTATGGTTGGTTACCATGGCAGCCATCATTCATTCCTGTTGCTACGGTCAGTTACCATGGCAAACATCATACAGTTGTGTTGGAACGGTCGGTTACCATGGCAACAAGCATACCTCCCACTGGTACACTCGGTTACTATGGCAACCACCATACATTCCAGTTTCTACGGCCAGTTACTACGGCAACCAGCATAGATTCAAATTGCTACAGCTAGCTACCATGGCAACCATCCCACTGCTATGGTCGGTTACCATGGCAATCACCATACCTCCCACTGGTGCAGTCGGTTACCATGTCAAGCACCATACATTCCCGTTTCTACAGTCAGTTACCATGGCAACCATCATACATTCCCATTGCCATGGGAGGTTACCATGGCAACCACCACACATTCCCATTGCAACAGTCAGTTACCATGGCAACCATCACACATTCCCATTGCAATGGTCAGTTACCATAGCAACCATCATACATTCCTATCGCTACAGTCGGTTACTATGGAAACCATCATACATTCTTATTGCTCTGGTCGCTTACCATGGCAACCACCATACATTCTAATTGCCACGGCTGGTTACCATGGCAACCACCACCACACACTCCCATTGCTACAGTCGGTTACTATAGCAACCATCATACATTCCCATTGCGATGGTCAGTTACCATGGCAACAATCAACAGTTGCGTTGCTACAGTCACTTACCATGGCAACCATCGTACATTCCCATCACTACAGTCACTTACTATGGGAACCTCTTGGTTCCCCTTGGACAGAAGCAGATGCAGATGAGCCTCCCTGTTGTCCACCAGCCTGGCAGCTGTGCTCTAAAGGCCTGTGGCCCAAGGGCTGTCTTCACCAAGACCCTGCACCAACCTCTGGGACTCTTTCCATCCGCTCGTGCTGCCTTTCCAGTGAATTCCAGGGTTATCAAAGCCAACTGGAATGGGCTCTTTGTCTCACTCCACAATGTCACCCAAACCACTCTCTCCTCTCACCCTCACCCACAAAAGTTCACCCAGTTTGTTCATCCCCTAGAGCAGCTCCACAGGTCCCAGAAGCTCCTTCCCGCTGAGGACACCTCTCTCCTGCTCCTTCTCTCCTGGGTCTCCTTGGCCTTCTCTCCCAGCCCATCACAGCCCTGCAACCTGGGAACTGTCTCAGCAGGCCTGGGCTGTTATTGCCTGCAAGTGGAATGAAGAGAGACTTGGGGCTGCAGCTCCTCCTGCCTGTGCCCCACACGCAGGGCATTGGGGCCTGTCTGGCTGCAGCCCCTCAGCGGGGGCACCGGGGTAAGAACAGACTTGCAGAGGGGAAAGCTGCTCTGAAAGCCCCGAGAGCTGGGGTGGGCAGAGGCTTTGCTGACAATGGCCTTGGGGGTGGACGTGCTGGGACTCAGGCCCAGGGGGAAAATCACAAGCCTGATCCCTGAGGAGATCAGCACATGCTGCTGAAATGCTGGGGGAGAGCAGAGCCAGCAGAGGGAGGAAACAAGTGTGGACAGCCTGGGCTGATGGGATTTGGACTCGTGCCTGGCCCGGCCTTGGCTGGGCAGAGAAGGGACAGCCTTTGTGTCCCTGCAGGGCTGGGATTCACTCCCTGCCCCAAAGGCCCCCAATGTGTCTGAGAAGCCCTGGGTGGTGCCTGTCCCACAACTTCTGGGAATGGGGACGGGGTCCCTGCACAGGCCCTGTGCTGTCCAGGGCAGCTGCTGCACTTGTGCTGCAGAGCCCTGGCACCTCCCCTGGCACTACAGGCCCCTCTTTGGCTGTTCAATCCAGGCTCAGCTGCCCTGAAGTAGGTTCAGCAGTGAAGGGATGTCCAGGAGACAACGGCCATTGTACTCTGAGGACCTGTAGAAAATACCCTGAGAAGAACAGGAGAGAGACCTCTCTCCCTGTGCCACCTGACTCCATTTGGTCACCTGAACACCTCTAGGGGCTGCCCTGGACAGAAGGAACAGTGACAGGTTCCCCTGTCCTACATGTGGGTCCCTTCTGCCACTGAAGTTGGCCAAAGCAATGTCCCAGCAGCCTCCAAGGAGATCCCACAGCTGCTGCCCTGTCCCTAGGAACTGCTGCATTGGAGCCTGCAGTTCCCAGCAGGAATCTCAGTCACCTCTGGCCCCTCAGGAGGAACCAGGGCTTTGTGTCCCAGCAGGTCACTCCTGGCTTTGGTCTTCCTTCATTCCCATGGGAGCTGGGACAAGGAGTCACTGCAGGGGCCTGTTTTGGGCCCACTGAGCTGGGGCAGGAGGAATCCCAGCCCATGGGGGTTGTGGAGGGAGCTGAGTGTCCTTCTGGCCCCAGGTCTGCAGAGCCACAGGGAGACACCTCTGTTGACTCAGCTGAGTCCCTTCCCTCAGTGCAGGTGAAGGAGATCCCTCCTGGGCACTGTCTGGGTTTCCTGTCTAATGATGGGACATGAAAAGGGGACTCTTGGACTTACCTGTGTGTCTGTTTGGAGAAATGACAGTGCTGAAAGAAGTGTCTGTGCCCAGCTGAGAGAAGGCACATCATGATTTCCTTCAGCTGTGTGCCAGCAGGTTCCCCTGGAGCCCCAGGGACAGCTGGAGGGAGCCAAGAGGGGCAGAGCAAGGGCTGCCTGGGGCTGTTGCTGTGCTGCTGAGCTGGGCCGGGCTCCTGGCACACAGGGGGCTCCTGGCAAGCAAGAAGAGCTTCAAAGAGACAGCTCTGCTGGTGAGCAGCTCCTCTGCACAGCCCAGCAGGGCTGAGGGCACTGCCTGCAGCACCCAGGGCACAGGAGAGAAGGGAGGAAGATGAGAGGCAGCCTGGGCTGGGAGGTGACTGAGCTCTCACTATGGGAGAAACCTTCCCAGGATTTGAAGGAAGATTTCTCTGGCTGTAGGAAAGTTCAGCTTCCCTTCCTGGAGGGATCTCCTCAAGCTGGCACATCCCACAGCTTCTAGGATCTTTCAGCAGGACTCTCCCAGTTGCTGCAGTGCAGGGGAAGTGGCCACATGGCAGAGCAGGGCAGGAGCTGCAGGCAGCAAGGGCAGAGAGGAGAAGGGAGCAGGAGGTTCAAGGGATCCTGGGGTGGGAGGACAGGGCAGAGCTGCTCAGGGCAGGAACCTTGCCAGCCCTTTGCCACGGTCAGGCTGTGGCTGCAGAGCAGTGCAGGTGAGTTCCTGCAAGTGCCTCTCCCAGCTGCCAAATGGCAGCAGTGGCAGGAGCTGTCAGGATGGCTCTGCTGGATTTGCTGGGGTGCAGCAGGAGAAGCTGCTGCAGAGCAGGACTTGCTGCTGCCCCCTCAGAGGCCCAGGGCAAGAAGGTTCCCTGGGCCAGGGCTGGCTGTGGGGTGGGAAGGTGGGGGTGCAGCCAGGGGTGCCCAGGGCTGTGGGGCAGAGCAGGGTCCTGCCCCAGGGCTCTGTGTGCTGGGGCAGGGACTCTGCTGCCTGCCAGGGGCAGCTCTCAGCCCGGCCAAGGAGCTGCCACGGCCCTGCAGGGAGAAGGGGTGGGGGGAAGGAGTGACCCCTCAGGGCAGGGCAGGGCTGGGCAGGGCCCTTCAGCTGCAGGCTCAGGGCTCCTCACAGCTTCAGCTCCACCTCCTCCATTTCCAGGGGCCCTTCTCAGGAAGCACATCCCCCCAGAACACCTCCCCCTTCCCAGCCACCGCAGGCTGTCTGGGATCTGCTCTGCAGCCCCTGCCCAGGCAGAGCTGCCCCTGGCACTGGGCTGGGGATGGCTCTGGCAGCACTGGCAGGGAGCTGAGCTGGGCACAGGCAGGGGCTGCTGGCAGGAACAGCTCCTCACCCAGAGACAGGCAGGCAGGGAGAGGGAGCCGCTGCCACAAGGGCTGGGCAGGGGGATGGGGGCCCCTCCCTGCTGTCCCTGTGGCACAGACCCCTTCCCTGAGCAGCTCCTGCCTGGGCTCCTTTCCCAGCCTAAGCAGAGCCTGTGCCCTCAGGCCCACGGGGGCTGGGCTGTGCATTGCCCTGCAGCAGCCAGAGCCCAGGCAAGGACAGGGCCCTGATTTCCAGCTGTCTCTCTGTGTCCCTCCTCCCTTGGCAGCAGCACTGTGGCATTTCACTGCCATCCCCTGCTGCCTGGGCTCTCCTTGTTCTCACCAGTGGGTTTTCTGAGCCACTGTGGGGTTGGGAGGGGCAGATTCCTGTCCAGACACAACCCCTTTGGGTGCTGCTGTGGGGATGTGTCTGGGGGGGCCAAGTGCCCAAGTGCCCTCCAGGCACCTTCAGGGGATTCAGCTGCTTGCCTGGGTGTCCTGCAGGGCTGCAGGTGCCCTCCAGAAGGGCACAGCTCTGCCATAGTATCTCTGTGCTGCACAGGATCCCCATGGAGAAAACTCCTCAGTGCTAAATCCATGGAAATGCTCTGGGCAGCTGCAATCAGCAGTTTGTGTCTCAGTCTGGGAGGGGAGAGATGAAAAGGTGAGCAGTGTGTCAATCTGTTCTTTGGACATGGATTCCTGGATCTCTGGGCAGTTTCTCTGTAGGGGAACAGTTGAGTGTGATGCTCCTCCAGCTCCAAGCTGCCAGCACAGGCAGCTGAGCCCAGGACTGATGGGCAGAGCAGCTCTTCTCTCTGCACTGAGGGACCGTCCCTGTGCCCCTCAGAACCCACAAGACTTGACCTGCAGTGCAATAGGAATGTCAGGGATTTCAAACCTCCACAACCACTCCTAACTGTGACAGGTGCAAGTGGGTGAACAAATACAAAGAATTCCCTCAGCTCAGTCCTTCATTTGGGCAAATTGCAAACAGCAAAGCTGAGAAGCTCTTTGATGTATCATGAGTACATCTATTTTGAGATCACCCTGCAATCCAAGTTCTCTCTCTCAGCAGAGCAAGGAGTCCTTGGGAGCCCATCACAGAGTTGCTGCTTCCAATGGTCCCCTCAGGCAGCAAAAGCCAGAGCTCAGGGGAGGGAGCTGCAGGGAGGTCTGAGAGAGCAGAGAGAGCCTGAGAGTGGGGTGGCTGTGAGGTGTGTAATGTTTGGCTGCAGAAGCCTGGTCTAACTCAGCAGTGACGTTTCCTCCTCAACAGATCAAAATACACTGGGGAAGGAGGAAATGTCCAACAGCAGCTCCATGGCCCAGTTCCTCCTCCTGGCATTGGCAGACAGGCGGGAGCTGCAGCTCCTGCACTTCTGGCTCTTCCTGGCCATCTCCCTGGCTGCCCTCCTGGCCAACGGCCTCATCCTCAGCGCCGTAGCTGCGACCACCACCTGCACACCCCCATGGGCTTCTTCCTGCTCCACCTCTCCCTCACAGACCTGGGCTGCACCTGCACCACTGTCCCCAAAGCCATGCACAACTCCCTCTGGGGCACCAGGCACATCTCCCACCAGGGATGTGCTGCCCAGGCCTTTCTGTTCTTCATCTCAGCAGAGTTTTCCCTCCTCACCATCCTGTGCTACGACCGCTCTGTTCCCATCTGCAAACCCCTGCACTACGGGACCCTCCTGGGCAGCAGAGCTTGTGCCCACATGGCAGCAGCTGCCTGGGCCACTGGCTTTCTCTATTCTCTGCTGCACACAGCCAATACATTTTCCCTGCCCCTGGGCCAGGGCAATGCCCTGGGCCAGTTCTTCTGTGAAATCCCACACATCCTCAAGCTCTCCTGCTCACATTCCTACATCAGGGAAATTGGACATCTCTTGTTTTCCATCTCTTTATCATTTGGTTGGTTTGTTTTCATTGTGTTCTCCTATCTGCAGATCTTCAGGGCTGTGCTGAGGATCCCCTCTGAGCAGGGACAGCACAAAGCCTTTTCCATGTGCCTCCCTCACCTGGCCATGCTCTCCCTGTTCCTCAGCACTGCAGCATTTTCCTACCTGAAGCCCCCCTCCATCTCCTCCCCAGCCCTGGATCTGTTGGTGTCAGTTCTGTACTCGGGGGTGCCTCCAGCACTGAACTCCCTCATCTACAGCCTCAGGAATCAGGAGCTCAAGGATGCCCTGAGGAAAATGATGACTGGATGCTTTTCAGGAGCAATAAAGTGCCTGTTTTCTGGTGCATAGCATTCAGAAGGGGACTCCTTCATGGCCCAGCCTTCCTGCTCAGGTTTTTCGTGAAGGTCATCAGATTGTTCTCACAATAATTTTCTGTGCAATGAAATATTATTTTGCATCTGCCTTGTAATTTAGTGTCTACCCATTGAATTGGACCCAGAGATGTATAAATGGTGAATTGTGCTCACAGAGTATTCAAACAAAATAAAGGACCCTGCAGTGTCTTCTTTATCCAAGAAACTTCTTCTCAGATGTTCCCAAAGGACAGCACACTGCAGGACAGGGTGTATTTGCAAACGGGAAGGGGACAATAATCCCAGACCAGCAGCACTGCCAGGGAGCAGCAGGGCTTGGTCTTTGCAGAGCTGCTCTCTTGCCACTCCCACACTGTCCTCCTGAGCCCCTTTCTGGCTGTAAGGCCTGAGTGCTCTCTGAGCACAGTCCTGGGGGGTGGAAGCCCTTGGAGCACAGGCAGGGACAGGCCCTGGGAACTTGTGAAGCAGAGCTGGGCTCCCTTCCAGCATCTCCAGGATGCTGTGGGATCTTCTGAGGCCACTGCATGGACTGGGTCACTTCTTCTGGGACCTTGCTCCAGGGCTGCAACTCTCCTGCAGTGTCACCATGACACTGCTGCTCTCTGCTTTCCAGGTTCCATTTTCAGATCCAGTCTTCCCCTCCTGTTCCCAGGGACATCCCGGGAGTGCTTCAGAGCTGCCATCCTGGGGCAGCTCCTGCCCAGCGTGGGCAGGCACAAGGTCTCTCCAGCTGCTCCTCTCCCCTCCCCAGTGCCACTGTTTTCTGCAGCCTCCTCATCCTTGCCCAGCACAGCCCTCCTGGCACAGTTGGACACAGCCCTTGTTCTACCCCCTCCTCAGGCACCTGCCCAACCCCATCAGCTCCAGCCTGATGGCCACAAACCTTCAGGGCAGGGAGGCACCGGGCAAAATGCTGAGGGAACCTTTCAGCTGCACTCAAATCCAGTTGGAGGGGTTGGGCTCGAGGAAGAAATCAATTCTCATTTTCCAGAACCAGCAGGACAACCTGTGTTGTGTCCTGGGCACTCCTCTGCAAGTGTGGGCTATGGAAAAGGTTTTGGTGTCCGGGCTATTGAGCAGGCTGGGCAGTGTCACTGGGAGACCTCTCCCAAACCCTTGGAAAGGCCAGAGCCATCCCAGAGCTTCCTGGGGCCTTGGCAAAGGCAGACATGGAAGCAGTCTGCAAACAGGGCAGCAAGGAGGGTTGGCAGAGTTCCACACTGCTCAGGCTCAGCAGGGAAGGGGAGAGGGCAAGTCCTCCTGCAGCCATTGCCAGGCATGGGAAGGACAAGGCAGGGATTGCAGAACCCCTGTGCGAGGGAATAGAAGGGGATGTTTTGTGCCCAGACTTTATCAAGGCCCTTGACATGGTTTCCTGTGGTCTCCTTATGGCCAGACTGGCGAGAGCTGGACTGAAGAAGTGGAAGATGTGGTGGGTGGGAAGTTGGCTGAATGAAGAGTGTCAAATAAAATCCATGGTACAAAGTCCTCTTGGCAGCAACTTCCTGGTGAAATCCCTCAGTGACCATCTCTTGAACACCACTAGAGAACATCTTTATTATCTCTCTGTGTACAATGGGACAAAATGTGTTTTCAAGTCCTTTGTGAATGATGCCAAATTTCAGAGAGCCCTTGAGCAATGTGTCCTGGTTTAAAGACATATATTGAGGTGGGAACTCCAATCAAATTAACTCACTCCCCTTTTATTCCCCACCAGTACAAGGAGACAAGATACAAAGAGGTATAAGTGAAAAAAATAACAGTTTACTGTTGGGGAAGAAGAAAACGACTGGCAGAAATACCAGGCTTGGAGACAGATCTATAACCCCTGAGATGACTAATCTACACCGGAATGGACACTAATACACTGGAAAAGACGTTTATTTACCGGACGTGACTACCATTGGACTGACAGTTTTTCCCCAGTTTTCCCCAGTTTATTGTTGTACTGTTCTAGTGTTGTATGTACCCCAGCTTGTTGTTTTAAAAATCGTATCCTCCATATTGTCTCCTTCTTCCCTCACAGTTTTCCCGCCCAAACCTGTTGTTCTGCCCTGTTTTCCCGCTCCTCTGCCTGCTATTGGCTGCTGTTTGGTGCAGTGCAGAGGTAGCTCCTATTGGCCCATTCTCCTAGTGACACCCAGACTCCGCCCATCTCTACCCTGTTGCCCTATCCCAAGAGCCCCTGAGTTGTCAATCCTTTACTCCTCCCCTATCCTGAGTCCAGCCCCTCTTCCAACCCTCTGTAAGTCCCTGCTTGTCCTAATAAAGTTGGCATTGCTTCACGAGACCTCAGCTGTGTCAAGACCCTGATTTGCAGTGCCCGGTCCCATTTTCCTTTCCCCCGCGGGCCGTGGCAGTTCACTGATGAGAAATAGAGCAGCAAAACCAGCAATACCAACAGAACAGTTCAAAGAACAGCAGAGAGAGAAATTGCTTCCTCTCTGCCCCCCTGCCCCAACTCCCTTTTGTAAACAGATCAAAACAGGGATCAACACGTGCCTGCCTTCCCCCTTTTCCCCCTGAATGAACAAAGAACAAAATACAAAGCAAGGAAAGAGGGGGCAAAGCCAAAGCTGGGCAAATCTCTGGTCTGAGATCAGTGGTGCTGCCCAAGAAGACGCTGACTCCAGAGGTGTCCAAGCGGGGCAGAGCCGGCGACACCGGTCCCTGCGGCGGCGGGGGGGAGGCAGCGGCTCTGCTTGATTCCATGGAGTTCTGGGGAGGCACAGGGGGTGCCATGAGACTCTTCAGAGTCACTATGACCCCTTGGTTCCATGAGATTCCACAGTGTCCCTGCATTCCTTTGGTCCATGAGGCCCTGCAGTGTCACGGTGCCACTTGATTCCGTGACATTACAAAGAATCAGAACGGCCCCTTGATTTAAGGCCAACTGCACATGGGGCTGCCTTGGGGGGAGTGTGGGCACCCAGACAAGGGAGTTGTCACCCCTTGGACTCAGCACATCTGGACTGGTCTGTCTGTCTGTGAGGTTCCCTATTCTAGAGGAATGAGGAAGAACTGGAGAGGGTCTAGAGGAGATGTGACAGGATGGAGTTTTTCTTGGTGCTGGAATGAAACTTGTAAAATGCAGCTTGGAAGGTTCAAACTGGATGTGAGGAAGAAGTGTCACTCAAAGAGGAGCTGCAGGACTTTTGCATTAGACCTCTGATGGCCCATCAAAGCCCATTCCGCCCTCGACCAATCTTGAAAGGCAGGAAAAACCCTTTTCCCAGGCCTCTCACGGGAACTCTGCACAGGCCCAGGAGATGTTGGGGGTTCGTGGCACGGCCCGGGACACCATCCATGGATATAATAACTCCTAACTTCTTGGAGTGTGGGGGCTTCCCTCCCCCACCCCCAATGGATCAAGGCCACCACTTCAACTGACAGCCATTGGAGCTGCAACTGCCAAGTTCCATCTCTGGACCCCGTGGGCAGTGACTATAGACAGCTTTCCACTCTCGTCTCTGCTTTCTCTTACTCTCCCTTACCCTTATCCTGCCTTTCCCTTATGCATTTTCCCTAAAGGTTCTCTTTATGCCATATTGCTGTAGATGAGAGATAGAGATGATAACACCCAAAATGGCAACATACCTGTTTACCTTTGAAACAACATTGTTCTAAAATAAACCCTACATATATATGTTTTCAAACACCAATTATTCAGTCACCTCCAGCGTGATCCTGCTTGTTCCCAGTATACCCCAGTTGCGCCATCATGGTCCCAGCTGCCCTCAGAACGCTCCCAGTCACTCCCAGTATGACCCCAGCCGCCTTCACTGTGGGCCCAGTTGCTCCCAATAGGATCCCAGTTGTGCCCAGCATGGTCCCAGTTGCTCCCCCAATGGGATCTTAGTAGCTCCCAGTTGCCCCAAGTGTAGAACCACTTGCTGCCAGTATGATCCTAGTCTGATCCCAGTATGATCCCAGTACATATGATCCCGCTGGATCCAGTCAGGGTCTCGGTGTATCCCGGTGTCCCCCCGCCCCCCCACCCCGGTGTCCCCCCCTTTTCTCTCCCCACAGAGCTCCTGAGCCGGCGGCGGCCGCAGCCCCTCCCCAGAGCCTCGGGCCCAGCCTGGACCCCCCCCATCCCCGTGAGGATTTTGGGGGGTCGTGTGTCCCCCCCTCCCCTGCTGTCACTCTACCTCCACCTGGCTGCTTCCAGTGATCCCAGTAAAGCTTCCCAGTTCTCCCCAGTCCTGGTTATTGGGGGCAGTGGGGGAGGGGCTTGGAGGGTCTCTGTGAGGTGGAGCCGAGTTTGGGGGGGGCAGAACCGGCCCCAGGATGGATCGGGAATGGGGACCCCCCTGTGTCCCCCCTGTGTCAACCCGTTCTGGAGGGGCTTTGGGAGGGCACCTGCCCCTCAATAAAGCACCCAGCTCACCCCAAAACGTGCTGGGAACTTCCCCAAAACCTCCCCACAGCTCCCCAAGGACCCCCAAACACACTCAGAGCCCACCCAGGACCCCCCCCAACCCCTTTTCTGGGGGACTTCTCTGGGCACTGGTGGTGCTGGGAGCCCCCCCGGCTGCGGGCGAGGAGCTCTCGGGTGAGTGGGGGGTGGGAAGGGGGCAGTTGGTGGGAAAAGGGGGGTCAGAGGGGATAAAGGGGAGGTGGGACCCCAAACTGAGTGGGAGGGGAGTGGGACCCCGCAAAAGTGGAGGGGGAGGGGCACTGAGGTTTGGGGGGTGATGGGAAATGGGTGGGAGAGGTCAGAAGAGTGGGGAAAGGGGAGGGTGGGACCCCCAAACTGATCATGAGGGGGCTGGGGAGTGGGGGGGGATGTGGAAGGGGTGGGAGAGTGGGGAAAAAAGTAGGGAGTTTGAGGGGGGGGGGGGGGGGGGGGGGGGGGGGGGGGGGGGGGGGGGGGGGGGGGGGGGGGGGGGGGGGGGGGGGGGGGGGGGGGGGGGGGGAGAGACCTCAGAGTGATCCTGGTGGGGCTGGGGATCGAGGGGACCATGAAAAAGTGGAAGGAACAGGGAGAAGGGAGGAAAAGGGAAGGTGGTCTGGTGGGTCTGACGGTCCCATGGGGGTCTTGGGGCACAGGGGGACTGGGAAAGGGGGGTGGCTCCCCTGAGCTCCCAACTTCCTGTGGGGTGCTGGGGGCTGCTGGATCCAATCTCAGCCTTGGATCATGCCAACACTTTCAGTTTAGAGGAATTACAGAGGTGTGACTGAACCACTTTAGTCCCCCAGGTTTTAATGATGGCAAATCAGATCTCTTGATAGAAATGAATTATTTAGGGTTACAAATGATCAGACAAAAGATTTTCATCAGAATTACTTACTGCACAATAGAAACACTAAAACTACCAGGAGTACAGGAGAAGATAGGACAGCGGTCTACACTAAAGTAATTATTGATGCAATTCTACTAAAGCTGAAACAAAAGCAATAATTCTTAATTAGAGGTGGATGGAATTCCCCAGACCAACGCTGGTGGGGAGATCTCTGCTCTCAACCTCCAGGAGTGACCTTGGGGGGTCCCCAGCCATGGCAGGAATCTCCACACACCTCCAGAAAGGTTCTGTTGGAAGAAGCTGCCCCTGGGAAAGGGGACTGGCTTTGGAGCCCCTCCTGCGGGGGGATCTCCGGCCCTTTTCCTCCCCGCTGCCTTCCTGCGCCGGGGAGCCCTTCAAAACGGCCTCTCCCACCAGGGTCTCACGGGGGGATTTGTCCTCCGGGCTCTCTTATTTCTCAATTTAAGAAATGTGGTTTTTTAAGAAAACTGGTAGGGCTTCTCTTACTGGTGGGTCCGTTGGTGGGTCCGTTGGTGTCTCGTCAAGTTAGAGCTGTGGGTAAAGCTCTTTCCACACTCCCCACACTTGCAGGGCCTCTCCACAGTGTGGATGCGACGTTGCTTGACGAGGGCAGAGTTCTGTTGGAAGCCCTTCCCGCAGTCGGTGCAGCGGAAGGGCCTCTCATCCATGTGAATCCTCTCATGCCGGAGGAGATTGGAGCTGCTGTGAAACCTCTTCCCACATTCTCCACATTGGTAGGGACGTTCCCCGGTATGGATGAGCTGGTCTCTGCAGAGGTGGGACTTCTGCCTGAAGCTTTTCCTGCATTCCCCACACGTGTAAGGCTGTTCCCCAATGTGGGTGTTCCCCACTGTGGGTGTAAGGCTGTTCCCCGCTGTGGATGCGCTGGTGTCGGATCAGGCTGGAGATCTGCCTGAAGCTCTTTTCACATTCCCCACATGGGTAGGGCCGTTCCCCAGTGTGGATGTGCTGGTGTTGGAGCAGGTGGGTGCTCTTCCTGAAGTTCTTTCCGCACTCCAAGCACCGGACGGGCTTCTCCCTGCTGGGAGGCTGCTCAGGTTCCACCAGGTCAGAGTTCTGCCTCAAGCTCCGGCCACCTTCCCCACACAGGCTGGGTCTTTCCTCCTCAGAGCACCCTGGGCTGGCTTTGGAGCCCCTCCTGCAAGAGGATCTCCGGCCCTTTTCCTCCCCGCTGCCTTCCTGCGCCGTGGAGCCCTTCAAAACGGCCTCTCCCACCAGGCTCTGCCGGGGGGATTTGTCCTCCGGGCTCTCCGTCCTCAGCTCGGGGCCTGGGGCAGGAGGGAAGAAGGACAGGGAGGGGATTTGCCTCCGGCCCACAGGGAAGGCCAAGGACATCCCCCCAACTCCGGCCCCGGCAGGACGGCGGCGCCAGCGGGGTTGTCCTGCAGCCTTGCATGATTCCTTCCCCAGAGATCCTCAGCAGTAGCATTAAAAACTTCTGTTTCTATAACATTTGAACTGTTTTCTTCTTTTTCCTCACTAGTCCATCTCTTACAGGACTTCTTCCATCCTGCATATGGCAAATCCATTGCCACAGTGGCTCTGGAGGTCACTGACATTGTTCAAGGTGGAGGCCACAGCACTTCAAAAGGGAGGACAGGGCCACATGATCCTCCCGTGCTGCTGGTTGGTCCCCCTGTCTCTGGGCAAACTGCCCCTCTCCGGAGCTGAGACCTGAACAACTTTGTCGCTTCTTACTGCGAGCTGTGACTGCCCTGCAAACTCTGCAGGAACACCTACTTGTTCCTAACACCCTAAAGCACTCAAAAGCACAAGCACCCCCTGAGGCCATATGTTAGTTTTACGACCACTAATTCATACTAATAAAGGCTGGAGAACAGAGCATGTGAAAAAGCATCATTTTTGCTCCATTCCAATGGGAAAGAATAAAGCTCTCTGGATCATCTTTTTGTTCCTCTAGTATTTTCCATATTTAAATCCCTTCCACTGAACCTAGAGATGGCTAAACCTCAACACCCCTCCCTGTCACTTCCCTGCTGTTCCATCTGCCTCTTCCCCCGTGAACGTTCAAGAACAGGCATGGAGGGAAAGCACAGCCCTCTAGGCCCAGCTGCAGGGCCTGGCAGCACCACGCCGTGCCAAGGTGTGACCAGCTCCAGGCTGCCTGCCCCCAGCCCAGAGCCGACCTCACAGCACGGGCTGGGCTATAACCAGCGTGCAACAAACGCCCTGGCTTTAGAGAGAACGTTCCTCCAACTCACCTTGCTCTCCTCAGGGGTGAAAAGGATGTTTATGGTGCAAAATGAGCCCGGTGGGATCTGATGGCACACACCATTGGGGCCGACCAACTTGAAATAAGGTGAGCTGTCCATGGTGACCTTCACCAGCCGAGTAACCTGCAGGACACTTATCAGGAGAGAGTGGCAGGGACTGCCTGTCAAAAAATGGAGTAACTCCCCCGGCAGAACTCGTGGGCCCAGAGCCCATTTATCTGGAGTTTTTCTGCACAAGATGTCCGGGTCAGGCTCTGAATACTGACACAGCAGGCATGCTGGAGGGAGAGAGACAGTGGCCCCGGGCATGGCACCTGTGCTGCCCACCCTGACAGCCCCTCTGCCAGGCTGCGGGAGGGGCACTTTGCTCTCACCTGGCTCCCTCCCTTTGGGGGCCTCCTCCTCTCTGTCTGACGTGGGACACGTCAGTGGTGGGTCCCTGTCTCACCGTCCCACCGGTGAGTGGAGCTCCCAGCACTGGGTGCTCTAACACAGCTCCTGTCACGGTGACTTCTGAATGTTCTGGATGAGTTCCGGGTCCGACGCTGCTGGCGGGAGTGGTGTTGTCTTTGGGAAGTCCTGGCTGCTGTTTCCCTTTGGTTTCGCCTCCCAGCACTCGGTGCTGGCGTGCAGTTCCTGTCATGGGGACTTCTGCACCGGCCGGATGGATTTGGGGTCCGACGTTGCAGGCGGGAGCGATTTCCCCTGCGGGATGTCCTTGAGTGTCTCTGCCTGGGCCTGCGCCTCCCAGGACTTGGTGCTGGCACATGGCTCCTGTCCTGGGGACTTCAGGACCGAAGGTGTGGAATTTGGGCCCAACGTTGCTGGCGGGAGTGGTTTTGCCGTCGGTCAGGCCCCCGACTGCTGGAGCAGCTGCTGTCCTCAGTTTCTGGGAAGCTGCTGTGGGATGACCCCGATGTTACTTGCTTGTCAGAGCTGGAGCTGCTCGTCTCCTGTGAGGGAGATTGTAGAGACTGCTCCGATGTTGCCTATCGGGTGGTGTGGAGGTTGCTGGTCTGTGGTGCTGCAGATCCAGGAGATGGCAGCTGGGCGCTGGGGCTGGGGCTGACGGTCTCCAGTGCTGGAGAACTGGGAGACAGCCCTGATAGCGCCAGGCTGCCTGTGTTGGGGCTGATGGTCTCAGGTTCCCTGGAGCTGTCAGAAGGCTCCAGTCCTGACAGTCAGGCCTTGCTGGGGCCAGCAAGTTCTGAGTCATCTCAGGAGGCTGGAGGGCAGGAAGGCTCTGCACAGGGATCTGGACAGGCTGGATCCATGGGCCCAGGCCACTTGGGGGAGGTTCAACAAGGCCAAGTGCCGGGTCCTGCCCTGGGGTCACAACCACCCCAAAGCCCTGACCATGCCCTGCAACTGCCCCCCACAGCCTGTCCTGTGTCCTTAATCCCTCCATTTCCAAGGACTCTGTGGGACAAGGGAGCTCTGTGCTCTGGGTACGGAGGGAGCTCCAAGTGCCACTGGAGTGGGAACCACAACTCCTCAGGGTTGTGTTCTTTGGGAGGTCTGGAACTGGTGAGATTTAGAGCCACAGAAAGATTTCTATTCATGGCCAATATAAAAAAAATGTAAAGATGATACATGTTAATAAACATCAAAACTCTTCCCTCAACTCTGTGCGATGTCCTGGCAGCATCTGACGTGTCACCAATTCACAAGGGATTTCCATACAGGAAGAGTTTTAGACACAGGCGTAAGAAAAGGTCATTCTATGATAGATATAAACAGGGTTGACTAATGTGCTATTTAATCTTCTGAAAGACTGGGCAGCTCCCGGAAGCTCAAAGCATGAAACCAGTCAATTGAGAAGCACTGAATGACCAGAGAGCAACTGCAGGAGGAAACCAGGGAGCAACAGGAACGACACACATCCAGCAAGTCTGCTGAAGAGATGTCCTCAGACATGGCTATTTGAACAGGAGAGGTGGAAACACCTGAAGAGAGAGGGAGATGAAGTTCTAGACTGAATAGTGGTAATACAGGTAGAGGGGCAGATCAGTGTTTCTTCTCCTGCCATCAGTACACGCCCAGGAAATTTTTGTTCTGTCCTGGTGGGAAAACTTTGACATTTCTTAAATGATCCTGTAAAGAAATAGTGCTTAAATATTATTTAAATGTGAAAGTATTAAGACTGTGCCTCTTTCCAGACAGACATTACTTATCTGACCATGACCAGGCAGCACCACAGGCTGTGCTGGATTATGGGGTGTCTCCAGTGGCACAAAGGAATCAAGGGGCCATTGGGAAACTGCAGGGTCTCATGGAACCAAAGGATCCCTGGGACACCACATGATGAAAAAGGGAATAGAATACAGAGGTGGAAAATGTCATGGTTTCACGAGTTTTAGCATTTTAGGCCGTTTTTCCAACACTGTTTTGGAGGGACTGTCTCTTTAAGAGGGAATACCTGCCCCACGCTGGGGCTGGGCAGGGAGGGGAAAAAAGACAGAAAATGCCAGGCAGCAAATGGAACTTCTTCTCCTCCCTGGACCCCGGGGACTGGTGCCTGGAGAGTCCCTGCGGCGCCGTCCTGCCCCGGGGCCCTGCTGCTGCTGCCCCGAGCGCTGAGCTCGCTCAGCACCAGGGCCGAGGACAGCCCGAGAGTGACCCTGAGCCCAGGAGTGACCCGGGATCGCTGCCGCTGCCCGGACACCGCAAGAGCCACATGGACCCTGCTGGGGTCACACCGGCCCCGGACCCTGTGCAGTGACACCGGACCCTGTGCAGTGACCCCGGACCCTGTGCAGTGACACCAGACCCTGTGCAGTGACACAAACCCCCCGGACCCTGTGCAGTGACACCAGACCCTGTGCAGTGACCCCAGACCCTGTGCAGTGACACAAACCCCCGGACCCTGTGCAGTGACACCAGACCCTGTGCAGTGACCCCAGACCCTGTGCAGTGACACAAACCCCCAGGACCCTGGGGGGTTGCATGACCCCAGACCCTGTGCAGTGACACCCCGGACCCTGTGAGTGAAACAAACCCTCAACCACCCAGACCCTTTGCAGGTGACCAGGACCCTGTGGCAGTGACCCCAGACCCTGTGCAGTGACACCAGAGACCCCTGCTGACAGTTGACCCGGACCCTGTGCATGACGCCCAGACCCTGTGCGTGACACAAACCCCCGGCCGGTGCGTGGACACAAACCCCCAGACCCTGCTGCAGTGACACCGGACCCTGTGCAGTGACCCCAGACCCTGTGCAGTGACACAAACCCCCCGGACCCTGTGCAGTGACACAAACCCCCCAGACCCTGTGCAGTGACACCAGACCCTGTGCAGTGACCCCAGACCCTGTGCAGTGACACAAACCCCCGGACCCTGTGCAGTGACCCCGGACCCTGTGCAGTGACCCCAGACCCTGTGCAGTGACCCCAGACCCCCCCAGCGCTGCCCCCGCCGCTCGCCCCCCCCGGACCACAACGGCAGCGCCGCCCCCGCTCCACAGCCCAGCCCAGCCCAGCGGGGCCACCCCAGTGCTGGAGGCAGCACGGGCGGGGAGCAAAGAGGCTCTGCACCAACAGCCCTGCTGCACTCAAGGCCTCAGCCCGACCGGCTGACACAGAGGGGGCACTTTCATTGGGCAACTCCCTGCGAACAGCACAGTTTGCCCAGCTTTTTGCTTCGGCCCCTGGTTCCTACTGTTTCTTTGGTTTCCTTGGGTGGAGGGCGGTGACTGCAGGGAAGGACCCTCTATCATGTGACCCTTGATTCCAGGGGGCCACATGGGCAGGGAATTCTCCCTCTTTGTGGGTAAGCTCTTCCCTTTGTATCTTTATGGTTGCTGCTATTTCCTTGTCACTGAACTTATTTTTCAACTTATGCCTCCTCTCATTTTGTACCTCTATCCTGGTGGGAAATAAAAAGGGAAGAGTTCATTTTATTGGAGTTCCTGTCTCAGTGTTTGTCTTTAAACAAAGTTAAAGTTGCATGGGTTTTGGCAGAGTCACAAATGCCTGATTACTCCATGAGGTTCCACAGTGTCCCAGGATTCCCCAGGTCCCATGAGGCCCTAGACTGTCACAATGGCCCCTTGAATCCATGAGGTTCCACAGTGTCCCAGGGTCACCTTGGTTCCATCCTCAGTGTCACAATGGCCCCTTAGTTCAGTTAGACTCCAGAGTGTCCCTGGGTTCCTTTGGTTCCATGAGGTAATGCAGTGTCACAATTGCCCCTTGACACTGTGAGGTAATGCACTGTCCCAGGGTTTCTTTGGTTCCTTGAGGCTCTGAAGTGTAACAGTGGTCCCTTTATTCCTTGAGGTTCCAGAGTGTGACAACAGCCCCTTGATTCCATGAGATTCCACAGTGTCTCAGGGTTCCTTTGGTTCCCCGAGTTTTGGCAGTGTCCCAGGTCCCTTTGTTCCCAGGAGGTTCCTTTGTTTCCATCAGACCCTGTCAAGTCCCAGACTCCCTTGGGTTCCATGAGGTGCTGCAGAGTCACAATGTCCCCTTTATTCCATGAGGTTCCACCATGTCCCAGGGTTCCTTCAGTTCCATGGGGTTCCACAGGGCCAAAATTCCCTGGTTCTTATCCTTCCAAAACTTGTGGGCCCATTCTATCCCTGCCTGGGATGGAGCCCCATTGTGTTTGTGCAGGAATGGATCCATGGCCATCCTGCCACTGCCCCAATTGAATGCTGCACAAACGTCACTGCAGGCCCGACCCTGGATGCAGGAACAGTCTGGGAACTCCAGGCCTGCTGACATTCAGCAGAGCCAGTCGGGGTCCCAAAGAGCACAAGTGAGTGACTGCAACCCCTGCAGGTCTCTGGCATTGCTGGGGACAAATGCAGGAACTGCCAGGAGCTCTGCAGAGCCCTGACAGTGCCACTGCAATCCCAAGCTGCATTGCCCGGGGCAACCCTCAGCACAGCCAAGGCCACAACCCTTCCTGAAAGGTGTCCCTTCTGGGCAGGGCCAGGGGGACAAACCCCTCCATCTGTCCCTGCACATGTTGGGTCCAATTCTCAGCCCCCACTTAGGGACCAAGTCAGGCTACATTGGGTGTTTAGCTTTGCATTTGCTTCACTCTTTTGTGCTTCCAACACACACACGCAGAACTCTGGGCAGAGTCTGGCCCCCCAAAGAACACCAGACCTGACTAGTTGTGGCTTAGAAGGGTTTCTCTAAAAACATGGCAATTCATGTCCTAGATATGGCAATTCTTTGGTGAAGGAGTTTGGGACTGAAAGAACCACAGAATGATTTGGGTTGGAAGGGAGCTAAAAGGTCATCTGGTCTAAGTCCCTGGACATGGACATCTTTTACTAATTGAGATTACTCACATTCCCTGACCTTGGACAAATACAGAGATGGGGCATCCACTTCTCTGGGAACCTGTTCCAGTTCTTGCCACCCTCATTGTTAAATATTTCTTCTGATTATAAATAAAATACTCCAGTCTTTCAGTTCAAAGCAATTGCTCCGTGTTCTGCCACTACAGGCCTTGGTAAAACATATCCCTGTGTTTTCCTTAGACTATGAGCATCAGGTGTTCATCTACAAACACCTTGGAGAGTACCCAGGGATCTCCCAAGAAAAGATTTGGAGGCCTCAAGCCCATGACCACTCTGTAGGGACTAAGGAGCTGTGGGCTCCATGGTGTGGAGACTGAGGACAGTGCAGGAGTAGCCAGAGAAGGCTTGAAGGGGGGTTTCAGAGATGAAGGATCCTTTTGTCATAGCAGGAAACAGCATGAAAAATAAAGAAATGCTGCCAAGTTCAGCTGGAGAGGTCCAGAATGGAAACAAAGAGAAAGGAATTTCACCCTGAGGGCAATGGTGTGGTGCAACACATCCCCCAGGAGGAGTGTGGATGAGCCCAAGGCTCTGTGTGTGCAGGAAGGGCCAGGGAGGACGCAGAGATGTCAGTGCAGGAAGGTGCCAGCCAGGTGGGGCAGCCGGGGGGATGACGACAGCCTGCAGGGAAAGGGGCAGGGCATGGACACCGTAGGACAGCCTGGGCTGGAGAGGAGACAGGGAGGGGGAGAAGCTGAAAGGCCCTGACAGAGCCACCTTCTGCAGGCCTTTGGCCAGGGCTGCTGTCTGTGCCCCTGATGCCAGGAGGAGGGGAGTGCCCCTTGCAGCCCTGGGGCCTCAGGGCCTCCTTGTCCCTGCTCAGCAGCCTGGCAGGTGCCACCCCATGGGCCTGCCCTTGGCATTGCCCATCCCACATCCCAGTGCCCCAGGAAGAGCCCTGAGGAATGAGGCAGGGACAGGATGTCCCTTCCCAGGGGCTGGGGGTCAGGGCTTGGTCCTTTGGACTAATAAAACACATCCAGGTTTCCTTATCATCACAGCCACCTTTCCATTGCTTGTCCATCCTTGTCATCACTGGAATTTTCTGTTCCAATTGGAACCTGGGGACACTTTCACAGTCGTGTCCCTCAGTGGGACCCATTAACACCACAAGAAATGTCAGTATTTCAAACTCATTTTGACTTGTTGAAAAGTTGTTTGAACTTCCTCTCAGGGCCTGAGTCTCATGCAAACAACGCCAAACCCCCCGAGGGTCATGAAATACCTGGGGCTGTTGCTGTGCTGCTGAGCTGGGCCAGGCTCCTGGCACACAGGGAGCTCCTGGCAAGCAAGAAGAGCTTTAAAGAGACAGCTCTGCTGGTGAGCAGCTCCTCTGCACAGCCCAGCAGGGCTGAGGGCACTGCCTGCAGCACCCAGGGCACAGGAGAGAAGGGAGGAAGATGAGAGGCAGCCTGGGCTGGGAGGTGACTGAGCTCTCACTATGGGAGAAACCTTCCCAGGATTTGAAGGAAGAATTCTCTGGCTGTAGGAAAGTTCAGCTTCCCTTCCTGGAGGCATCTCCTCAAGCTGGCACATCCCACAGCTTCTAGGATCTTTCAGCAGGACTCTCCCAGTTGCTGCAGTGCAGGGGAAGTGGCCACATGGCAGAGCAGGGCAGGAGCTGCAGGCAGCAAGGGCAGAGAGGAGAAGGGAGCAGGAGGTTCAAGGGATCCTGGGGTGGGAGGACAGGGCAGAGCTGCTCAGGGAGGAACCTTGCCAGCCCTTTGCCAGGGTCAGGCTGTGGCTGCAGAGCAGTGCAGGGGAGTTCCTGCAAGTGCCTCTGCCAGCTGCCAAATGGCAGCAGTGGCAGGAGCTGTCAGGATGGCTCTGCTGGATTTGCTGGGGTGCAGCAGGAGAAGCTGCTGCAGAGCAGGACTTGCTGCTGCCCCCTCAGAGGCCCAGGGCAAGAAGGTTCCCTGGGCCAGGGCTGGCTGTGGGGTGGGAAGGTGGGGGTGCAGCCAGGGGTGCCCAGGGCTGTGGGGCAGAGCAGGGTCCTGCCCCAGGGCTCTGTGTGCTGGGGCAGGGACTCTGCTGCCTGCCAGGGGCAGCTCTCAGCCCGGCCAAGGAGCTGCCACGGCCCTGCAGGGAGAAGGGGGGGTGGAAGGAGTGACCCCTCAGGGCAGGGCTGGGCAGG
>NW_024103434.1:0-39832 GCF_003945595.2 Pipra filicauda
AGCACAGTTTGTCTGGCATTGGATTTTCTGGTAAGAAGAGCTGTATTTCTTCTTAAGCTTTGCAAGTGAGAACAGCAGATTGGAAGGCACTGTCCAGCAGCCAAGCGAGAGCGTTGAAGCCCTTCCGAGAGCCCTGCAAGCCTCTGCCTCAGTAAGCTGGTGCTAAATTTCCCTTCTTGTGACTCTTGAGCCTAGTTGCCTATTTCTGTGGGGCAATTGTCAGATGAAGTTTTCCTGCAGAGCCTGGGGAGCTCAGTTTCTGCCTTCTCCTCAGCAGAGGCTGCTCAGAAAGCAGCCTGGTCCTTTCCCCAGCTGCTACAAAAGCCCTGAGGGTATTTGGTGTGCTGGACACTGGAGGAATTCTTAGATTCTAAATGAGGAGTTTCATCATGAGCTCCAAGGGACCCAGAAGTATTGTTGCCAGAAGTGTCTCCCAAATTCTTAAGTAGGTGTAAAGTTTCTTCTTTCTGTTGGGGAATCTTTCAGGTGTTTCCTAGGCTGGTTTCCAGTAGATGATAAATACAGTTGCCATGGCCACCCCCTTGAGAGGTTTTCCCAGAATTCACTGCCTTTAGATCACGCTGAGTTTCCTTTTCTTTTATTTCTCTGTGCACAGGGTGGTGAACTTTCCCAGCAGCTGGACATGGAGCCTGGAACAGGCATGCAGCTCGAGGCCCTAAACCAGGCTTTGCAAGAAGAGCTGTCCACTCTGCTTGGGAGGTGTGAACAACTGGAGAAGAGCAAATGTCAGCTGCAAGAAGAGATGACAAAACACCACCATCATTTGGAGACTTTGGTCCTGGATGGCAGCCAAAGAGAACAGTGTACAAGAGAGGTGGCAGAAGGAGCTGACCAGGAAAGAAGTCCAAAGCTACAAGAGGTCAGCCTCGTTTTGCAAGTAAGTGAATTTCTCCCCAGTGTCCACAGGCTCTTCATTAGGAGCTTTGAAGCAGAGTGCTCATTTGGGCTTCTTTCCCACTGCAAAGAATTGTTTGCCCTGGTAGCTCCTGGGTTCTGCCTTGGTTGCTGCTGGGAGTGAGGAGGCAGAGCCGCCTCTCTGAGTAAGGCTGGGCCCTTGAAAGTGGGTGTGTGCAATTTTGTGCTGGGCAGAGCTCTCTTTTTCTTGTGGTGGTTGAAGGTGCACTGTCTCCTTCAGGCACAGGCAGCCCACCAGGCCCCACTAGGACAAACTGGAGACATTCATTGTGAATCCATGAGAATCCAGTTGGAAGAAAGAATTAAAAATCTGGAAAGTGAATTGGAGAGGGTCAAAAACACCCAACAAGAGAGAGCTTCTCGTAAAGAAGCAACGCAGGGAGGGATGGAAATGTACAAAGAGCTGTATGTGGAGGAAGTGAAAACCAGAAGATGCCTGGCCAAGAAACTGGAAAGGTAAGTCCATGCTTGTTTGGAGTGGTAATAAGAGAGTCCTTTTTCTTCCTGCATTTTCCTTGGAAATCCATCTTCTCCATCTGGCCAGCATTATTGCCCTCCATTGGCCAACAGGGTCTGATGGAGTTGCCAAGACCCTCTCCTTGATATTTGAAAAGTCGTGGCAGTCAGGGGAAGTCCCAGGTGAGGGGACAAAGGGAAACCCACTGTGCCCATCTTTGAAAGGGGTAGAAAGGAGGGTCCTGGGAACTGCCAACCTGTCAGCCTGCCCTCTGTGCCTGGGGAGGTGATGGAAAAGATCCTTCTAGAAGCTCTGTCAAGGCACGTGGATGACAGGGAGGTGATTGGAAGCACCAGCACAGCTTCCCCAAGGGCAAGTCCTGCTTGACCAACCTGGTGGCCTTCTAAGATGGAGTGACTGCCTCAGTGGACAAGGGCTACCCATGTCATCTCCCTGTCATTCTGGAAAGCCTTTGACACAGTCCCCCACAACATCCTTCTCTCCAAAGTGGAGAGAGATGGATTGGATGCGTGGACTGTTAGATGGAGAAGAAATTGGGTGAACAGTGCCATGCAGAGGTGGTGATCAATGGCTCAGAGTGCTGAGGGCCATCAGTGCCGAGTGGTGTCCCTGAGGGGTCTGGACTGGGCCCAGTGTTCTTTAATGTCTTCACTAATGATCCAGAGGAAGGGATGGAGTGTGCCCTCAGCAAATTTGCAGCTGCCACCAAGCTGAGGGGTGTGGTTGACACAGGTGATGCCACCCAGAGGGCCCTGGACCAGCTGGAGAAGTGGGCCCATGGCAATCTGCTGATGGTTTAACCAGAGCCAGTGCAAGCTGCTGGCCGTGGCTCAGGGCAGCCCCTGTATCAGTGCAGGCTGGGGGATGAAGAGGGGCAGAGCAGCCCTGCCGAGAAGCCCTTGGGCTGGAGGAGAGGCCGGACATGAGCCGGCGATGTGCGCTCGCAGCCCAGAGAGCCAATTGTGTCCTGGGCTGCGTCCAAGGCAGCGTGGCCAGCGGGTGGAGGGAGGGCATTCTGCCTCTCTGCTCTGCCCTTGGGAGAGCCCAGCTGGAGGGCTGCATCCAGCTCTGGGCTCCTCAGCACAGCAAGGACCTCCAGCTGTTGGACTGAGTCCAGAGGAGGCCACCAAGGTGCTTGGAAAGATGGAGCACCTCTGCTAGGAGGAAAGGCTGGGACAATTGCAACCCTTCAGCCTGGCAAAGAGGAGGCTTTGGGGTGACCTAATTGTGGCCTTTTGGGGTGTGAAGGGAGCCTACAAGAAGGATGAAGAGAGTGCATTTAAAAGAGCAGGTAGTGAGAGGACAAGGGGGAATGGCTTCAAATGGAAAGAGAATAGGTTTAGATTTGATCCTGGGAAGAAATTGGTTGCTGTGAGGGTGGTGAGGAACTGCAACAGGTTGCCCAGAGAAGCTGTGGATGCCCCATGGCTGCAAGTGTTCAAGGTCAGGTTGGATGGGGTTGTGAACAGGCTGGTCTGGTGGAAGGTGTCCCTGCCCACAGCAGGAGGCTTGGAACTGGATGATCTTTAAGGTCCCTGCCAAGCCAAGCCATTCTAGGCTTGGATGCTGTCTGTGCTGTTTCTGTGAGACTGTGGGGGAAAGGCTGGTTCTTCCTGTGTTCCATGGTTTTCTTCACTAATTTGCTGTGCAGGCTGGAAAAGCTTCTGAGGATAGAGAGGAGGAAACTCCGGGTTAATGAAGAGAAAGGAAGTCAGTCCCAGCTGGATGGATTCCAAAGAGAGGTGAGCTGCGCTCTGGGTGGGGCTCTTTGGTTGTGGTGTTCCTTCTTTTGAAAGCTGGGAGATGCTTTCCCTCTGTTTCTTGTCATGCTGATGATTTTTTTTTTCCCCTTGGCTGCATTTTGGATGTGATGGGCTTTTCTTAATGCTCCTCCTGCTGTTCCAGTGGGAGATGACTCGAACTAATCCGGGGTAGTTCTCCTTCTGGGGAAAGATGCAAATGTTAAGGGCAAAGCAGTAGGTGTAAGGGCTGATGGAGGCCAGGCTGTCCTGCAGAGGAGGGGCAAGCCAGGAGTGGCAGCCAGCCTGGCAGGGTGCGTGAGCTCCCGGGCCAGGGAGCCGTCCCACAGGCCCTGAGCAAGAAGAGCAGAACAGGTCCCCTGAGAGTGAGCGGGGTCAGCCAAGAGTGCAGATCCCCCGGCTGGGCCTGAGGGATGGGCAGGTCTGCCGTCCTGGCAGGACATCACGTGCATGGGCTGAGAGCAGTGGGGCCCAGCTCAGGCCTGGCTGCAGCTGGAGGGAGGCTGTGACAGCGTCCTCTGGGTGTGCCAGATGAATTGCTGCCCTGGCAGAGAGGGGAGGAACAGCGCTGTCACTGGCAGGGCACCATCAGCCCCTGAGCCCTGTCTCAGGCACGAGCTGAGCAGGAGGCCCTTGAGGTTTGGCTTTTCTCCACAGTGTTGTTGCTGCCCAGGGCCCAAGGAGGACAGGGGCCTCCCAGGGGAAAATCTGTCCCTTCTTGCTCACGGGGAGCTGTTTCAGCCCATCCTGTGGCGGGGAGCCCGAAGGACTGTTCCCAGCAGTGCTTTTGAGGCTGCTGTGCCTGTGCAGCAGTGGCACAGAACCTCTCATCCCTTCTCCGCTCGTCACTCGGATCCGTTGCTAAAGCGGCGTCTGTCAGAGTCACGCTTGGGTTTGAAGGCATCCCTGTAGAATGGCTTCCTGCCTTTGCAGTCATTCCTTTGGAGTCCAGAAGCTTGGAGCATTTTTGCATGAGGAACTCCAAAAGGATGGGAAGCTGAGGAATCCCGTGAAAAATGATGGGAAAGCTGTTCTTGCTGGAAAAGAAAAGCCTGGTTGCACTTTGTGTCTAGTCCTGAGCCAGCAGATGATGAATAAAGTCTCCCTGGTCACCCCCTTTTGAGGTTTTCCAGGAATTCACTGCCTTTACACCACGCTGAGTTCCTTTTTTGTTCCTTCTGTCTGCAGGTTGCTGAACTTTCCCAGCAGTTGGACAGGGAACGTGAACAGTGCACGCAGCTGGAGGCCAAAAATCAGGCTTTGCAAGAAGAGCTGTCTGCCCTGCGTGGGGAGTGCGAGAACCTGGCCATGGACAAATGCCAGCTGCAAGAAGAGCTGGCAAAACTCCACCATCATTTGGAGACCAACGTGGTGGATCGCAGCCAACTCGAACAGTGCAAAAGAGAGGTGGAAGAACGAGCAGACCAGGAAATAAGACAAAAACTCCAAGAAGTCAATGAGTTTTTGCAAGTAAGTGAATTTCTCCCCAGTGTCCACAGGTGCTACGTAAACTTCTCTTGTGGCCATGGTTTTTGGTCTTTTTCTTTTGCTCCTGTGTTCTGTGGGTTAGCTTCTGTCTTTGCTGAAGGCAGTGGCAGAAGGCAATCTGGTTGGGCAGGAGTGCTGTCATGGGTGTGGAATGTGGTGGCAGGTCCCTGAATGCAAAGGCTGCCCAAGGCAGATTCCCACTTTGCAGTGCTTGGGGGGATCTCTGTGCGCTGCTCTGCTTCTCACTGCTCATCCTTGGATGGGTTTGGCAACTTGCAGCTGTCATGGCCAGACCTACAGGTGCTGCTTTGTCCTTAGAGGGGGTGAAAGTGCTCAGAAAAGGAGTCACTGAAATTCCAGGGATGGGAGGGAGAGGGTGGAGGTGGATGTGGAAGCTCTTCTTGTCTTTGAAGAATCCTTTTGGACATGCCCTGTCCTACAGACCCAGTGTCTCTTCATTAGTAGCTTTGAAGCAGAGTGCTCATTTGGGCTTCTTTCCCACTGCAAAGAATTGTTTGCCCTGGCAGCTCCTGGGTTCTGCCTTGGTTGCTGCTGGGAGTGAGGAGGCAGAGCCGCCTCTCTGAGTAAGGCTGGGCCCTTGAAAGTGGGTGTGTGCAATTTTGTGCTGGGCAGAGCTCTCTTTTTCTTGTGGTGGTTGAAGGTGCACTGTCTCCTTCAGGCACAGGCAGCCCACCAGGACACCTTAGAAGAAATCAGAAGCAGTCGTGGACTCACTGAAAAAACAGTTAGAAGACAGAATTAGAGATCTGGAACGTGCACTGGGAAGGACAAAAAGCAACCAAGCAGAAAGACCTTTTCAAAAGGAATCCACCCAGGCAGAAGTGGACAAGTACAAAGAGCTGTATCTGGTGGAAGCCCAAAGAAGAAAAAGCCTCACCAAGAAACTGGAAAGGTAAGTCCCTGCTTTTTTGGACTGGTAAGAACAGACTCCTTTTTCCTCCTGCATTTTCCTTGGCAATCCCTTTTCTACATCTGGCCAGCATCAGGTGTGAAAGCAGAACGTGGCATCTTTGTGGGGAAAGTTCCTTCAGAGCCTTCCCTTCCTCAGACCTGTCTTCCTTTCTCTTTAGAGTTCCAGCAGTAACCCCACAGCAGCACCACTCTGGCATTATTGGTGTCTTTTCAAGTTGAGGTTGTTTTAGCAGGCAGTCTTTTTGCCAGTCTCAACTCTCCTCATCCCGTGGGTGACAGAAAAGCTGAATCTTGTGCCCTTTCCTGTTTGAATAAGGAGAGGCCTCTGGGAGAAGAGAGTTGGATTCTGTGAATCCAAAATAAGGCGGCTCTTTCTTGGCTTCTGTTTTGGCAGCGGGTCTGAGGGTTGAGCTTTCCTTGAGAAGGCCAGGGTAGCCCAGAGTTCTTCTGGAGGTGCCACTGGCTGCTCCTTGCACTTGGTGTGATTTCTTAGAAACAGGCCCTGTGAACAAGCTCAGATCAAAGGATGTGCTGGGTTTGGACACTCTTCATGCCCTTGGCTTTTAGAAGTCGAGTAGTAGCCAAGGCTGTGGAGGGTAACTTTGCGAAAGCCTTCCTGCCAAAGATGACTCTGTGTGTGCTTGTGAATGTTTCAGAGCTACTGAGAGACTTGCAGTGGCCAACACCAAGCTCTTTTTGGAGCGCCACAGAAGCAGATCTGTGGTCACAAGCAGCGCTGTCAGCGGACTTCTGGCTGCAAGTCCACTTCTGGATTCACCTGGCCTGGGACATGTTGGCCTCAGTTTGGGACTGAGCAGAAGTCTGGCTCTCAGAACACCACCCAGACACCTGTGGTAAAGCCCAAGACTTCTGCTCATCAGGTTGGTACAGATTTTCCAGAGTGGTCAAAGGCCCAAAAAGGTTGAAATGGAAGCAATGAGCTGTGGAACTCCATTCTTTTCCAAGAGAAACTGTGGGCAAGAGCTCTGTGGCACAGGAACCTCCCACCTAAGTTCTACCCTAAATTTACACGTAGTAATCTTCTGTAGTCTGTGGGGTTTGGCAGGAAGCCAACTCCAACTGGCTACAGATGGTTTTGGTGTCAGAAGTGGGATTGTTTTGGTTCCTTTGGTTTTGTTGTGGGAACATTGTCTGGGAAAGCTGCCAAGAGCAGGTTTGTTTTGTCAACATCCCCCATTGTTTTGGGACACTCCTGGGAGAGCTGCCAAGAAGGATTTTGTTTATCTAAACATAGCTTTGTTTAGGAACAAGAAGGGAAAATAATAACAATGGCCTTTTTACTAATTTTATTCCTGATTCTTGCTGGTTTTGTGCCTGTCCTAGGACATCCTGTGAGGGACCGTTCAGATGGATGGAACGAATTGCTTCCTTTCCTTAATTTCGACACCCACGGCCTAGTAGCCAGTTTCCTTGATGGTGGCCTTCAAGGTTTGGTAGCAAAGACTCCAAGATCAGCTCTAACCCATCCCTACATTGCTCAGTGACAATGATCCTAGTGGTGAGGGCAGCGAAAATGCTACTTAAAATTGGAGAGGTGGTGCTGCATTGGTCCCCTTGTTGTACGAAAGGAATCGCTGGAGCTTTGGGGACAAGAAGTGCCAACGGCCACGACAACTGTACACAGGCAACAGTATCGGAGGAACCGAGATGCTGTGACCCCCATCCATCCATCCAGTACATCCATGACATCATTGTGGGGGGACACAGCAGAAGAAGTTTTCGAGAAAGGACAGAAGATCATCCAGATTCTCCTCGAGGCCTGTTTTGCCATCAAGAAGAGTAAGGTCAAGGGCCCTGCCCAAGAGATCCAGTTCCTAGGGCTGAAATGGCAAATGGACGACACCAGATACCAACAGACGTCCTCAACAAGATTGTAGCAATGGCTCCACCCACAAACAAGAAAGAAACCCAAGCTTTTCTGGGAGCCATTGGCTTCTGGAGGATGCACATCCCAGAGTACAGCCAGATGGTGAGCCCTCTTTACTTTGTGACCCGTAAAAAGAACAATTTCCAGTGGGGTCCTGAACAACAACAAGCTTTCAGGCAGATCAAGCAAGAGATTGCACATGCCGTGGCTCTTGGAGCTGTCAGGACAGGACCAGAGGTAAAGAATGTGCTCTACTCTGCAGCTGGAGATAAAGGTCCCTCCTGGAGCCTCTGGCCAAAGGTGCCTGGTGAGACGTGAGGGCGACCACTGGGTTTCTGGAGCCGAAGCTACAGAGGTTCTGAGGCCAATTCCACCCCTGAGGAGAAGGAAATCTTAGCAGCCTATGAAGGCATACGAGCAGCTGCAGAGGTAATTGGTCCCAAAGCACAGCTCTTCCTGGCCCCCCAGATGGGACCCCAGCATGCAAAGTGTAACTGGATAAGGGAAAAAGGGGGTAGGGTTTATCCATTTTAGGGAAAGGGTGGCCAAAAAGGAAATACTGCAATGCAGCAAACTTTGGCCAATCAGGGAGCGGGGTCTAAGGATACAGACATCAAGGGGATTTTTCATCAAACAATTTCAGGGGACAAACAAGGGAAAAACTACAGTAAATGTTTAGACACAACCGTAAAACTCGAAAGGCTTTGGGTCTGAACTTCTTGACAACTTCATCCAGGGCTTTCATCCTCTGGAGGGTCACACATTTCTTGTTGTCTTCTCCAGCTTTCAGATTCAGCAATGTCCTCACTCCCGACAGACCAGGGTCCCCTTTCCAGAGTAATGGAGGAGCACCGGGATTTTTTAATCCAAAATTCCTGGATTGGAATGAAGTGCTCTGGAAAGGCTCTGGAAATCATTGGGTGTTCACAGTGAGTCTCTGGTTTCCCATCCCCTGCTTCAGATGTGAAAACATGTTCCTTGCAGTCGGAATGTAAACTCATCAGCTCCATTAAACTTGAGCACTATATCCCATCATCCAGATCATCAATGAAGATGTTCACCAGGAATTGCTGATCACTGGCCTCCAGCTGGATGTTGCACTCCTGATCACCACCCCAGCCAGCAGATTTCAACCAGCCTGCTGTCTGCTCATCCAGCCCATACTTCATGGGCTTCTCTGTGAGGGAGCCCTGTCTGTGTCCACTAGTACACACATTCATTTGGATTTTAAACAATCAAACAGAACTGAGAGTTTTAACAGCAGAATTATTTTTCAAAGGGAAATAGAAGGGTAAGAGTTTTTAATTTTAATGATCATGTTTTACATGGTACTAATTGACCTCTAGTAGAAATGAGACAGCACCTTAAGAGACAAATCTACATTCTCTATTTATGCCCCTGAATTACAGGTATGGCTTTGATGGAACGAGTGCCTTCAAGCTCCTCTGGCAGGCACTGTTTGAAAACTATTTGGGTGATTTTTGATAAGAAATGAAAGATGCAACGGCAGGAAGCCATTCAGCAATCCCTGACAAGGGAGGTCCACTGTCAATTGCTGGGAGGGCCCCCACCTGTTTCTTTTAATGGTGCTCCCAAATCCCACCCCTTGGGCCTCCCATCCCATCCCATCCTTTTTGGTCCCCTCAGGCATCTCCTCCCCAGCATCTGCTCTGTGTCCTACCCAGGGTCCCAAACATCCTCCCACTGATCATTCCCAAAGCTTTTCTTTCCATCCTTCCCCTCAGACCTTTGCCTTTCACCCAGGCCACTGCCCTGGTACCTCCCAAGACCATTCCTTGCCTCCCTCTCCACTCCCAACCATCTCCCATTGCCCTTGTTTTTGTCCTCCTCCATCATCCTCCTCCTGTCCCCACCAAGCCTCTCCCTTGCAGTCCCCATGTCCCTACACTTGAATTCCTTTCCCCTCCCCTG
Organism: Pipra filicauda; assembly: GCF_003945595.2. NCBI lineage: Eukaryota > Metazoa > Chordata > Aves > Passeriformes > Pipridae > Pipra > Pipra filicauda. The sequence continues at coordinate 9,416 of NW_024103434.1, forward strand.
CATCCCACACAGGGCCCCTTCAACACCCCAATCCCAGTCCCGTGGGCTCCCCAGTTCCCCCCAGTTCAGCATCTTTGGGTCCCCCCCAACCTCCCCCCACCGTCCCTGCAGGCCCTGAATTCCCCTGGCTCTCCTTGTCTCCATCCCCACCCTGGGCCCTGCAGGAACAGGGGTTGGAGGTGAAACTGGGGGCAGTGGGAGCAGGGGGAGCAGAAGGGATTTTCCCCCTCAGACGGGGGCAGCCCTGGGCTGGGGGGGCTGGGGACCCCCGTGTCCCTCCCCCAGCCCCACAGGGGCCAATCCTGCTTAACCCTTTGCTCTCCTTGCCCAGGCACTCTTGGCAGGAACCCAAAATGATCTGCGGGAGGTGAGTGGGCCGGGGGGACTGGAGGGCATCCAGTCTGGGAACTGGGGGACACTTTGGGCCCCCCATCCCTCGCTGGCACCGGGGACATCCCAGTGACCAGCCAGGGCTCCTGCTCTCTCTCCAGCTGCATTTAGTGGAAGTTGGGATCCTGAAGATGGCTCAGGTGGGTACCAGGAGTTCTGCCTGAGTTGGGTCCTCCCCTCACATGGCCATGACACTCCCAATCCATCCCAGTCTGCCCCAGTATACCCCAGTGCACCTTCCCCAAGGATCCCATTTCTTCCCCCAGGCTCCCAATACATCCCACTGCACCCAGTGTGTCCCTAACCCTGTCTTTGTCCCCAGCCCCCTGTGGTTGAGAAGGTGGTGGGTCCTGTTGGTGAGAAAGGCGTGGCTGCATCCCTGGATGGCTGAGGTGAGCAGTGCCTGCAGGGAGAGGGGTCAGGACAAGGCCCCTCTCGTGTTGCAGTGGACTTTGGGGGTGACATTTGGGGCTCTGTCTTTCAGGACTGGTGGTGACACCCGTGCCCTGTCCCCCTCCAGTGGCATGAGGAGATGATCATCCCTGGAAGAACCCCCTGCTTTCCCTCAGAGCCCAGGGGCATTTCCCTTCAATAAATCCCTTCAGCAAAGCTACTCTGCCTGATCTTGTGTGTGTGTTCCCATCTCTCTGTGTGTGTTCCCATCTCCGTGTGTGTGTTCCCATCTCCGTGCCTGCGTTCCCGTGTCCCTGTCCCCTCCTTCTCCAGCCCCTGCACACCCGGTGCCTCTCTGGCCGCTCCCCTGCCATGAGCAGAGAGGCTCAGGGGGCTCCTGGGGGTCTCTGCACACGAGATCCCCTTCACCCCCTCCATGTGCAGAGCAGATCCCAGACCCTGCGGTGGCTGGGAAGGGGGAGGTGTTCTGGGGGGATGTGCTTCCTGAGAAGGGCCCCTGGAAATGGCAGGAGGTGGAGCTGAAGCTGTGAGGAGCCCTGACCCTGCAGCTGAAGGGCCCTGCCCTGCCCTGCCCAGCCCTGAGGGGTCACTCCTTCCACCCACCCCTTCTCCCCCAGCCCCGTGGCAGCTCCTTGGCCGGGCTGAGAGCTGACCCTGGCAGGCAGCAGAGTCCCTACCCCAGCACACAGAGCCCTGGGGGCAGGACCCTGCTCTGCCCCACAGCCCTGGGCACCCCTGGCTGCACCCCCACCTTCCCACCCCACAGCCAGCCCTGGCACAGGGAACCTTCTTGCCCTGGGCCTCTGAGGGGGCAGCAGCAAGTCCTGCTCTGCAGCAGCTTCTCCTGCTGCACCCCAGCAAATCCAGCAGAGCCATCCTGGTAGCTCCTGCCACTGCTGCCATTTGGCAGCTGGGAGAGGCACTTACAGGAACTCACTTGCACTGCTCTGCAGCCAGAGCCTGATCATGGCAAAGGGCTGGCAAGGTTCCTCCCCCGAGCAGCTCTGCCCTGTCCTCCCACCCCAGGATCTCTTGAACCTCCTGCTCCCTTCTCCTGTCTGCCCTTGCTGCCTGCAGCTCCTGCCCTGCTCTGCCATATGGCCACTTCCCCTGCACTGCAGCAACTGGGAGAGTCCTGCTGAAAGATCCTAGAAGCTGTGGGATGTGGCAGCTTTAGGAGATGCCTTCAGGAAGGGAAGTTGAACTTTCCTGCAGCCAGAGAAATAATCATTCAAATCCCGTGAAGGTTTCTCCCACAGTGAGAGCTCAGTCCCCTCCCAGCCCAGGCTGCCTCTCATCTCTCTGCCTTCTCTCCTGTGCCCTGGGTGCTGCAGGCAGTGCCCTCAGCCCTGCTGGGCTGTGCAGAGGAGCTGCTCCTGGCCAGAGCTTGCCAGGAGCTCCCTGTGTGCCAGGAGCCCGGCCCAGCTCAGCAGCACAGCAACAGCCCCAGGCAGCACTTCTGCCCTTCAGGGATCCCTCCAAGTGTCCCTGGGGCTCCAGGGGACCCTGCTGGGACACAGCTGAAGGAAATAATGATGTTCCTTCTCTCAGCTGGGCACAGACACTTCTTTCAGCAGGGTCATTTCTCCAAACAGACACTGAGTTAAGTTCAAGAGTCCCCTTTTCATGTCCCATCATTAGACAGGAAACCCAGACAGTGCCCAGGAGGGATCTCCTTCACCCCCACTGAGGGAAGGGACTCAGCTGAGTCAACAGAGGTGTCTCCTTGTGGCTCTGCAGACCTGGGGCCAGAAGGACACTCAGCTCCCTCCACAGCCCCCATGGGGTGGGATTCCTCCCGCCCCAGTTCAGGGGGCCCAAAACAGGCACCTGCAGGTGACTCCTGTTGGGGCAGATGACACTGCAGAGATAAGAAATTATCTTAGCCAGAAACCATGGAATTTAAAGACAGACAAGAAAAGCTTCTTTACATATACCACCTGATATTTTTATACCATCTTTTAATTAAGCAGACTTGCTGTCTCCACGAAAATCCTTTTACCACCTTGTTTACCCCATCTCCTGTTGTAATTGTGATAAAGAAATATCTGTTTATCTGTTTGAAGAAAATTATCTCCCTGCGCTTCCTGGACCCTCAACCTCAAATGTGAATACAATGTATGTCCCCCCTTCCCTGAACCCTGTATATAGCTAGAGTTGTGTCAAACAAAGGATTCAGCTTTGTACCCACAAACTGGATCGTGCAATTATTTAAACCGTCTTAGACTCCTTGTCCCATCTCCCGTGGGAATGAATGAAGACCAAAGCCAGGAGTGACCTGCTGGGACACAAAGCCCTGGTCACTTCTGAGGGGCCAGAGGTGACCGAGATTCCTGCTGGGAACTGCAGGCTCCAATGGAGCAGTTCCTAGGCACAGGGCAGCAGCTGTGGGATCTTCTTGGAGGCTGCTGGGACATTGCTTTGGCCAACTTCAGTGGCAGAAGGGGCCCACATGTAGGACAGGGGAACCTGTCACTGTTCCTCCTGTCCAGGGCAGCCCACAGAGGTGCTCAGCTGAGCAAATGCAGGGAGGGAGGTCTCTCTCCTGTTCTTTATCAGGGTATTTTCTACACATCCTTAGAGTACAATGGCAGTTGTCTCATGGACATCCCTTCATTGCTGAACATAATTCAGGGCAGCTGAACCTGAATTTAGTACCCAAAGAGGGGCCTGTAGTGCCAGGGGAGGTGCCAGGGCTCTGCAGCACAAGTGCAGCAGCTGCCATGGACAGCACAGGGCCTGTGCAGGGACCCCGTCCCCATTCCCAGCAGTTGTGGGACAGGCACCACCCAGGGCTCCTCAGACACATTGGGGGCCTTTGGGGCAGGGAGTGAATCCCAGCCCTGCAGGGACATAAGGTCTGGCCCTTCTCTATCCAGCTGGTGCTGGGCAGTTCCTGAATACAAAGCTGTGGTGGTTTGGGCTGGGCCTTCCTTGGTGACCAGTTTGTAACCAAGGAAGGGTCCAGATTTACCCAGTATTCCCTACGATTTTTACATAAACCAGACTATAAGAAGAAAGGAGGAGAGGCCTTGGCTCTTTCCTTCCAGCTTTGGAGGTGCAGGTTCCCTGCTGTTGATCTGCCGTGTTGGGGAGCGAGGCCTGGTTGGGCCTTGCCGACCTTGGCAGATGGAGGTTGCCGGCGATCGTTCCGGAGCGACTCTCGGTTGTCCCAGGAGAGTAGTGAGCTATTTTCTTTGCTAACTCTTTTAGTTGTTAGATATTGGGTCACTAATTGGGATATCTATATATTTTATTTTAGTTTTGTTCCCTTTTTCCTTTCCCCCTTCCCTTTCCCTTGTGAAATTGTATATTTTATTGTGTATAAGTGTAAATATATTTATATATCTCACTTTGGTTGTCTCTCTCTCGTTTCTTAGTTTTTTTTTCTCCCTCTTCTCCCTGAGTTTTGGGGGGGGGACACTTCTGGTGGTAAGGTTTGGAGACTTGGCAGGGAGCCAGCTTCAAACCATATCAAAAGCACATCCCAGCAGGGTCTCCACTCCTGTGCATTCCCTTTTTGTGTGGTTTAACCCCAGTGAGCAGCCAAGTGCCACAGAACTGCTCCCTCAGTCCCCCGACCTCCCCCTGCACTGACAGGGGGAGGAGAATCAAGAAAAGGCAAAACCTGTGGGTTAAGAAAAATGTAATAACTGAAACAAAGTAAAGTATGAAAATAATAAAAAGTGTAGTAACTGTAATAATAACTGTATTGAAAAGGGAGACCAAAGAAAGAGAAAGAGGAATAAAACCCCAGAGGAACAAGTGATGCTCAGCATGATTGCTCACACACACTGCCTAATGCCCCACACCCCAAGCAGTGATCTGCCCCTCCTGCACAACCCCTCCTCATGTATCCACTGGGAATGATGTTCTGTGGTGTGGAATATCCCTTTGGAATATCCAGGTCGGCTGTCCTGGCCCTGCTCCCTCCCAGCTTCTTGTGCACCCGGCAGAGCACGGGAAGCTGGAAAGTCCTTGATTAGGGTAAGCACAACCAAACCATCAGTGTGTGATCAACATTGTTCTCTCACGGAATCCAAACCACAGCCCTGCTCCAGGTACTAGGAAGAAAATTAACTCTCTACTTAGGAAGAAAATTAACTCTATCTCAGAATTAATCTGTAGTTAATCTATAGGAAGATTAACTCTATCTCCTAGGAAGAACAACCAAGACAAGGCTGGTGTCCACCCCTTATTCCACACCATTTACACCATGTCAGATCCCACACTTTCCAATACATTCCACCATCACCTTTCCTATCATTTGATATAAACCCACCGATCTCATTGCTTAGTCTATGAAAGTCTGTTGAGTTCATTTAGTCCAGGATTTTAGGCTCCATCTGCCAAAATACTCTTTCAGGGCAGGAAAAATGCTGTCTGCTGTGAGATTGTTGCCTGTTGCAGCCAGTTCTTGTTCCATCACCGCTGTGCTTGTCTGGTCTCCTCCAAGCTCATTGTTCATTTCTCTCAGTGATTTTCACTGTAATACCCCCAACAGGGCAAAGAGTGGCCACAGCAGTGAGAATGCAGTGTTGGATAGTTACCACCGTAATACACCTGAATTCCTTGGCTGTTCCCACCCAAAATCCAGTCCCTTCAAGGCACACACTGGGTTTCCCATCTTTCCCTCCTTCCCCACCAAGCACATCCGTGTCCTTGAGACACGTGAATCCCACGGGTGCACTTCCCTTTGCCTGAAGCAGGAATAACCCAGACTGTCTTCCCAGCATGTTTTTAATGTGCACTACAGGAACTTTATCCCTTTCTATGGCACGTAAAAACTTGGATTGGACAGGGCCAGCCCGATTGGCACATCCCCCAGTGCTGAGTGACCAGGTGGCCTTTGCTAAATGTGCATCCCAATGTTGGCAGGTCCCAGCACCCACTGCATCATTCCATCTTTCCTGGTGCATGGCAGGTGTGGTGGTTTTAGCAGCATCAGGAAATTAAAATTCACATAAGTCACTCCCTTTCCCACGGCCCTTCTGGTGAGGGAGGGACAAAAAATCAGAGACTCTGGGTGGAGATAACAATTCACTAAAAGCACAGAGCAATGGAATGACACGCACAGTCACAACAGCAATATCACCAGCAAAAGTATCCAGAAAGAGAAGGTGTTTCACTCCCAAAAGGGGTCACCAGCGGGCACACAGACAAGATGTTGGGTGCTCCCCGAGCGACGTGTCCGTGCGGTGCCCCCGGACAAAGGCAATGTGGTGGGGGAGCTCCCAAGGGTAACGTGTCCAACCCCTGAGCCCGACAACAAGGAGAACCAAGGACAAGCCAAGCCCCGGGAGCTGGGTCGTCCCGGCCGTGTGGCGCAGCCGCTCCCTGGGCTCAGTCCCGCGCTGGCTCCTCTCTTCTCCTCCCAACCCGAGGGCTGAGGGGGCTGAGGTTGCCCCCCAACCGCCCCGTCCTGCTCAGAGCTGTGGTTCAGCACCACGGCCCGTCGTGGTTTCCCCTTTCAGCACCAAAGGTCCATCGTCCCAATCTGGGGAAAACATGAGGGGGAGCAGCGGGACAGAGGACGGGGAGCACAGGAGTGATGCTGACAGTCCCTGCCCTGCAGAGAGCGGGGCAGGATGGAGCAGTTGTGGTGCAGAGCCCCGGCTTTTCCTGCTGGAAGCACAGCCCTAGGGATGGCATGGATGGTACAGGATAAATAACTTGGTGACACCCACAAAGCGCTAAACTGCCCCCTCTGCTCCCTAACCAGGACACTGTGGTGACAGACCATGGGAATGGGAATGTGTGATGGTTGCCATGGTAACCGGCCATAGCAATGGGAATGTCTGATGGTTGCCATGGTAACCGACCCTAGTAATGGGAATGTCTGATGGTTGCCATGGTAAATGACCGTAGCAATGGGAATGTGTGATGGTTATCATGGTAAAAAAGTGAAGCAGTGGGAAGCATGATGGTTGCCATGGTAACCGACCATAGCAATGGAATGTATGATGGTTGCCAAGGATACTGACCTAGCAATGGGAATGTATGATGGTTGCCATGGTAACCGGCTGTAGCAATGGGAATGTGTGATGGTTGCCATTATAATGGACCATAGCAATGAAAATCTCTGCTGTTTGCCATGGCAACTGACTGTAGCAATGGCACTGTATGAGGGTTGCCATGGTAACCAACCATAGCACCGGGAATGTATGATGGTTGCCATGGTAACTGTTTGTAGCAATGGAAATGTGTGATGGTTGCCATGGTAACCAAGCACAGCAATGGGAATGTATGATGGTTGCCATTGTAACTGACCGTGGCAGTGAGAATGTGTGCTGGTTCCCATGGTAACTTAGCATAGCAATGAGAATGTCTGATGGTTGCCATGGTAACTGACCATTGCAATGGGAGTGTATGATTGTTGCCATGGTAACCAACCCTAGCAATCTCTCCTAGTTGCAAGAACCGGGACCAGTTTATCACTGGGTGGCTACAACCAAAACTGTGTATTCTACACCCTCTGTGGCATTTCTGATGGACTCTTAACAATGGATCCGTTGCAGCAGCTGCCCAGGGACCACCTGACACCTCAGCCGACCAGCTGGCTGGGAAAGAACTGTGCAAGGAGTGTTCCTTTGTCTTCACACCCAGGACTCAGCTGGGATAACTCCCCTCGGGGAGGCATTAGCACCTTCACCCCCAGCCTGAGGGGTCATCTCTGCCAATGGGCCGCCTTGGACTGGCAGAACAGGCAGCTGCAACACCCAGACCATCACACGCTCCAAAAATACCCCGGGACTCACAGAGTTAAATCGTCCATTGGGAAACTCCCTGCCCTGGGGGAGGTGCTGCACATCCCCACCTGAACCTGAGCACATTTACTCTTGGGCTTTGGGCACTTCTGCTACCACTCGTGGGATGGAGAGGAGGACCAGAACTCCAACAGGACTGGGATTGGCACTCTCCACAGGACTGCCATCATTACCTCAACACAACTGCCACCATCATCTGCACCAACAGCTTTCCCTTGTCCTTTGCACCCTGGGGGGCCACGTGGTGCTCAGCACTGTTCTGTTCTTGTCCCAGGCTGCTGGCTTATACAGCTATTTCTGGGGGTTAAAACCAGTTTTCTCTGTATCATTGTATTTATTGTAATCTTCTCAGTAAATTGTAAGTCTGACTTGTAATCCCTTGGGTGATCCTGAGGATCACCCTCGAGGAAAAAAGGCAACGCAGAAAGAACCGTGTATTGCAGAATACACCATCTAAGGAGTCTTTCTGCTGTGCCTTTTGCAATCGGATTTGTCTGTCACGTATTGGCCTCATAAGCCACCAGCGTGCCTGCAGCAAATGTGGATAGAGCCTTCCCAAATCTCCGTTCGCGAAGCCTAGCCATGATGATGATGATAATCCCTTGGGTGGGTTCATTTCTCCCTCCGGTTTACTTTTAACCCAACACACGATGGGAACACACGATGGTTGCCATGGTAACTGACCCTGGCAAGGGGGCTCAGTGCCGTTGCCCACGGCTTCCACTTCTGCAAATTGGCTTCATTCACCTTCTCCTTCAGCAGCCTCAGCCACTCGTCGTGGGGGCCCCACACAGCAGCTTCCCAGCTCCGTGAGGTTCTGCAGCAGCCCAGGGTTCCTTTGGCCCCACAAGGTCCTGCAGTGTCCCGATGGCCCCTCGATTCCGTGAGGCTCCACAGTGTCCAAGGGTCTCCCTGCTTCCATGAGTTTCCCCAGTGTCCCAGGTTTCCTTTGATTCCACGAGACCCAGATGTGAAGCAGTGGCCCCTTCATTCCACGAGGTTTTGCAGTGTCCCCATGGCTCCTTTCTGCCCTCAGGTTCTGCACAGTCTCAGGTTCCTCTGTTTTCAGGAGTTTCTGCAGTGTCCCGATGTCCTAGTTAGGACAGCTGAGACCAGTTCATCACTGGATGGGTGTAACCCAAAACTGTGTATTCTATAGCCTTCCATGCCATTTCCCAGGAACTGTTATCAATAGAGCATTTACACCATCTGCACATAGAGCCTGACTCCTCAGGCTATAAACTAGGCATTAAGAGGCCTGCAAGATAGGAATATGTTCCGGTCCTCACACCCTTTTATGGAATACCCCGCTCTGAGGGAAGGACTGAGCATTCCTGCCTGAACTGGAGAATATATAAACCTGGAGTTTTGGAACCTTTTTTACCACTCGTGGGATCCAGAGGAAGACTGCAACTCACTGTTCTCAACCAGCCTGAGACCACCACCCTCAGCTGGACTGCAATCACCACTCTTGACCAGACTGCAACAGCACTCTCACCAACAGGTTTTCCCCTCACCTTTTCCTTTGGACTCAGTGGGCCCAAAGAACACCACTCTGTTCATGCCCCAAGGTGCTGGGTTATATATTTGGGTTTTGTGGGTTAAAACCAATTGTTTGTCTGTATAATTGTACTTATTGTATTATTTTATTAAATTGTTATTCTGATTTATAATCTCTCTTTTGAGTTGAGTTCATTTCCTATTTATTCTTGCTTTGGTTCTCTCCTTCTTTCATATGCTCTAGTTTTATGGAAGAAATTTGCTTGAACCACGCATCACCACAAAATTCCAACATTTTACCTCAGGGACTATCTGGAGGAATATAAGAGTTGTCACCCTTTTTGCCACATCCCCTATCTGGATTTTTGCCCCTCTTGGGCACTGAACTTTTGTCCCCCTTTGGGCATTTTCCTTTTGCTTTCCCCCAGTTCCCACATTTACTCACTGGTGAGATTCCTCAGTCTTTCCCTGTGGACTCCTTTCCAGATTATGACATTTCCTTACCCTTTCTTCCCCTCTCGCCTGTCTCTGGACAGTCTCAGGAACCCGATGAACTGTCCCATTCTGGCCACAAATGAAGGGAGTTGATCACCAAACTTCAACGCAGGGGCTTCCCTATCCCTTGCAGCTGCTGGGTTCTCTTGTTCCTCAGCAAACTATACAGATGCTTCAAATGGGGGTCAAAGGCTGGTTTAAAATGGGGTCAAAGGCTGCATAAACAGTAACTTTCTACTCTACTGCTAAACCAATTAGGACTGTAGCACAAGTTTTGCAAGAACAGTCCTATTATTACTTATACCAGGCAGGGAGTTTCCAGCACAGGATGAATTGTCTGTTAGTCTTTTCTTTATCTTGTGGTTACTTCACATGTCCTTGGAGGGCTCTAAATTCTGGATTCCACGTGTCCAGATTTTAGTTCCCCCAGGATTTCTTCATTGAAGCTTTTAAGTTTGAAACTTAAAGTTTCAGTGGTCTAATGATCAACTCTGACAGTAACTGTCTGTGAAAACAAGCTTGGCACCAAGCTGACTGAAGTGGGAAATTTCTTGATTGAGGTGTTTGTTCCCTCTTGAGCCTCCTTTTGCTACGAGGGGATTTCTCTGATGGTTCCCTGTTGGCTTCCATTATCCCAGGAGTCCCTGGCTCACCTCTGTGAGACATCAGCTGTGCTCCAGTGTGACTGTTCCATCTCAGAGTCACCTCAGAGGGGCCCTCACGGGTACCTTGTCCCTCTAAGTTTTTCATGTTATCCCACAGATTTCCCGGAACAAGCCTGAGCTTGTGCCCCTCCCCCATCATATCCAGTTTAGAGCCCTGGGACACTGTGGAACCTCATGGAACCAAGGGGCCACTGGGACACTGTGGGGGCTCATGGAACCCAAGGGATCCTGTGACACTGTGGGGACTCATGGAACCAAAGGGACCCTGGGACACTGTGGGGGCTCATGGAACCAAAGGGACCCTGGGACACTGTCAGGGGCCTCGTGGTGCCCAGGGCTGAGGAATCCCGTGGGTGCAGGTGGCTCAGGGAGCAGCTGCAGTTGGAGCTGTGGGATGAGCTCTGGGTGAGGGGCCTCAGCCCAAAGGCCGTGAGCTGCTGACCCTGGAGCAGCCAAGGGAGAGGACACTTGGAGACAGGGCAGGAGCCCAGGACTCAGCAGGAAGAGCAGTTTGTGTGCTTGGAGTGTGAGGGGATAAAACCCCATAGAGTTTTTTGTTGGGGGTCCTTCCTCGAGGCACCAGCTCAGGCTGTTTCTGTGTTTCTTCACAAGAAATAAATTGTTTTATTGTTTCTAAGACATGAGACTCTGCCATGGGAAACCTGCAATGGAAGCAGTGAGGAAACCTGGTCTGACTGTGAGAGTGGGGGGTGTGAGGAGTCACAGGGGACCCGTCGGGTCACTGGAGCTGCTGCTGCTGGGAAGGGGCCTGAGTGTCAGCAGTGCCAGTCTGGGCTGGTGGGAGAGTGACTGCCAGGGAGTCCTGGGAATGGTGAGCCTGGGAAGTTCCCTTAAGAGTGTGAGGGGGATCTCATGTGCAGAGACCCCCAGGAGCCCCCTGAGCTGCTCTGCTCATGGCAAGGATGCAGAGAAGGCAGAGTTACTGAACACCTTTGCACTGACAAGACCAGCCCTGAGGGATCTCTGGCCCGGGAGACCAGGATATAGGAATGTTGGAAGGAAGACCTTGCCTTGCTCAAGGAAGATTGGGTCAGAGAACACCTCCAAAAACTCTACCCCCACAAGTCCGTGGGACACTTGATGACCTCCTGTCACCAAGGGGACCCTGTGACACTGTGGGACCTCGTGGTTATCAGTCTCTTCCAAACGTTGTGTGCAACCACAGAGAGGCAAAACTGTAGAGCCTGAGCGTTGGTCCAAACTATTGTGATCTCACCTGAAGATGTCCCTGCTAACAGAGGTCCTGTGTGTTCCCTCTGCTCTCTGGGCACTTGCATCCTTTGAGAGCTGCCCATCACTGCGGTAGCCAATAGTCCAGGGTGGGGGATCCCCTGGAGGGGGAGAAGAGACATCTTTCCTAGATCACCTTGCTCAGAGCCCCATCCAACCTGGCCTTGAATGTTTGCAGGGATGGGGCATCCACCACCTCCCTGCAAATGTGTTCCAGTGTTTCATTCTCATCATCAAATGTTTCTTCCCTCTCTCTAGTTTGAACCTCCCCTCTTTTAGTCTAACTCTCCCCCTGTCCTACTGTGACAGGCCCTACTGAACCCTTTGCCCACCTGTTTCTAAAAAGCTGCCTTGAAGTACTGGAAGGCCCCAAGGAGGTCTCCCCACAGCCTTTTCTTCTGCAGGCTGAAGAGCCCCCACTCTCTCAGCCTGTCTCCATGCGAGAGGTGATGCAGCCCTGGGATCCCCTTGGTGGCCTCCTCTGGAAGTGCCCCAAGAGGTGCGTGTCTTTGCTGTGCTGAGGAGCCCATGGAGCTGCAGGAGATGCCAGGGCTGGCAGGGGAATCCCCCCAAGCCATTGCCATTGCGGGCGGGTGCGTTGCAGACAGCCAGAGGAGCCCAGAGCTGGGGGCAGCACTGCAGGGGGGGGTCTCAGCTGAGAGGAGCAGAGGGACAGAACCCCCCTCCCCTGCTGCCCACACTGTGGGATGAGCCCAGGACACGGGGGGGTTGTGGGCTGTGAGCTCCCATTGCTGGCTCCCATCCTGCTTTTCATCCCCCACTATCCCCATGGCCTTGGATGCAGGGCTGCTCTCCATCCCTTCAGCCCCGCGCCTGGCCCTTGAGATCTGGGGGCATTTGACACCCGCTGGCTCCTTTGATCCCCTTTCCCATCCCTCCCAGAGCACAGGGAAGGACTGAGGGGCCTTGGCTGATTGTCCCTGACCCTCCCCTGCCCCGACACCAAGCTGTGCTCCTTGGGGACGGTGCTCGGACAGCCCCAGTCAGACCCTGTTTCCCGCTGTGCCCCCAAACCACCGGGTGCCCCAGGGGACGTGGGAACACACATGGACACGGGAAGGCACCCGTGGAGGTGGGAACACACCCACCCAGACAGGCACAGAGCATTTGTTTTGCTGCAGGGGTTTATTGATTCTTGCAGGGAAATTGCCAGGGCACCCAGGGGATCAGGGGGGTCCTCCAGGGATGATCATCTCCTCATGCCGCTGGAGGGGGCCAGGACACGGGTGTCACCACCACTTCCAGTCCTGAAAGACAGAGCCCCAAACGTCACCCCCGGTGTCCACAGGGACATGGGAGGGGCCTTGTCCCCACCCCGTCTGTCTGCAGGGACCAGGGGCAGGAGAAGGGAATTGGATGCTGAGATCCATGTGGCCCCAGAGCCCCTGAGGCCGGGATGCTGTGACACCTCCCCGAGCCCCTCCCTGCCCTCCCGGTGAGCCTGGGGGTCTGCAGAGCCCCCAGTGCAAGGCAAGGCTTGGGGGCAGCTCTGTCCAGCTGCCCCGGGACACGGAGCAGGGACAGCCCCCTGCGTGTCCCTCTGCTGTCCCCAAGCTCTGCCCACTGCAGAGGGCTCAGGGACCCCCCCTGGGCCCTGCCAGGCTCCTTTGGGGGGCTGAGGAGCTTCCCATATTTCTCACCTGGACATGCAGAGAGGCAGCCGAGCGTCACTGGCGCATCAGCTCCACCTGGTCAGCCACGGGGGGCTGGGGACAAAGGCAGGGTTAGAGACACACTGGGCTGGTTCTGGGACAAGCTGGACTGGACTGGGACACACTGGGCTGGACTGGGACACACTGGGATGTACTGGGGCACACTAGGGTGGACTGGGACACACTGGGCTGGACTGGGACACACTGGGATGCCGGGGAGGGTCGTGACCATGAGAGGGGAGGGTCTGGGCCCAGCAGAACTCGAGGTACCCACCTCAGACCTCTTCACTCGATGGACATCCATGCCTCCCTGGAGAGAGAGTGTGAGGTGTCACTGGTCACTGGGGTGTTTCCAGGCCCAGGAGGGATGGAGGGACTACATTTCCCCCCATTTCCCACACTGAGGACATCCCAGCTCCAGGACTTACCCCAACACATCCACCTCCTCCTTGTCCCGAGATTGGCTGGGGAAGGAGAGCAAAGGTTGAAGCAGGATTGCCCCTGTGGGGCTGGGGGAGGGACACGGGTGTCCCCAGACCCCCCAGCCCATGGTTGGCCCCCGGTCTGAGGGGGAAAATCCCTTCTGCTCCCCCAAGCCCCACTGCACCCAGTTTCCCCCAGGATCCCTGTTCCTGCAGGGCCCAGGGTGGGGATGGAGACAAGGAGAGCCAGGGGAATTCAGGGCCTGCAGGGAGGGTGGGGGGGAGGAGGAGGGGACCCAAAGAGGGTGAAGTGGGGGGAATTGGGGATCCCAGAGGATGGGCATTGGGGTGTGGAAGGGATGGGACTGTGAGGGATGCAGGGGAGGAGGAAGGGATGGCAGTGGAGGGGACCCAGGGAATGAAGCAGGGCAGGGGTGGGGGCAGGAGAAATGGGGAAGGGGAGAAAAGTGGAAGGGACTGGGAGTGTCTTTGGGACTGAGGGGTCAAGGAAGGGGATTTCTGGACATGAGTGTCGTGGGCAATGGGAAAGGGGAAGGATTAGAGGAGAAAGAAGGAAAGAAATGGTGTGGGAATGATGCCCTGTGTGTGTGTGGTGGGGTGGACTGGGGTGTGTGGGAATAGAGTGGGGGCCCTGAGGAAGGGCCTCCCTGGTGCACACTGGGGTGGACTGGGGAGCACTGGGGTGCCCTGGAGGGTGGTGGCCACGAGAGGGGAGGGTCTGGGCCCAGCACAAGCCCTGGTACCCACCGGGCCGCCGATGACGCCTCCCTGTAGAGAGACAAGGAGACGTCACTGGTCACTGGGGTGTCCCCAGTGCCAGGGAAAGGATGGGGGCCCAAAATGCCCCCCACTTCCCACACTGGGTGCCTCCCAACTCCCAGACTTACCTCCCCACATTGGACGCTGTCGGCCTGAATGGGCTGCAGGAGGAGAGCAAAGGCTTGGTTGGGGTTGACCTTGTGGGGCTGGGGGGGACACGGGTGTCCCCACCCCCTCCAGCCCCGGCTGCACCCCGGGCTGAGCGGGGCTCTTTGGGATTGCGGCTCCCAGGCAAGTTGGGGACACCAGTGCAGGGGGAAAGGCAAGGCATTGAGGGCAAAGCCTGGAGGAAAGGCCCTGGGAAGGGGCCATGGCAGGGCATTTCCCAGTTGGTGCCAGTTCAGCCTGGCCAGGCCTTGTCCCACTTGAGCCCAGGGTGGAGCTTGGGCCTGTTTGTCCTCCTTGGACTCCAGTGGGGCTTGGCCCAGTTCCACCCAGTTTGGGTTGGGCCTTTGCCTTCGCTGGGAAAGAGAGGAGATGGTGGGGAGATGCCCCAGGGGACCAAGAGGATGGGATGGGGAGGCCCAAAAAGGTGGGATTTGGGGTCAGAAAGAGCAGGAAGCGTTGGGACTGTGCCAGGACGGAGTCGGGTGCAAGCATCCCGTGAGGAAGCGGAGCTGCAGCAGCAGGAGTTGAATTGTGGGAAGGGGAAGGAGAGAGGGAATTGTGGCCAGAAGAAAGTGGCCTGGCCCGGGGCTGGGGGTGCTGGGGAGCTCTGGGGAGCCCCTGGATTGGGAAGGGGCCCATCCCTGAGCCCATGGCCGTGGCATGGGGGCCTCACCTTGGCATCTGCCGGGGGGCTCAGCAGGATGGTGAAGAGCAGGGCCGCGCTGAGCACAGCGACCTTCATCTTCCTCTGGGCCTGGGCAGCGCTGGCTGAGGCTGCACAAGGGCAGGAGCACATTTATCCCTGCCGGGACTCCTCCCTGCCCCCTCCCCGAGAGCCCCCGGGGCAAAGCCCGGCTGGGCACAGCCCCCAGCCCTGGCCACAAGCCCAGCCCTGGCACAGAGTCCATCCCGCCTGCGGCACCCATCCAGCCACCTTCCCCGGCATCCCTCCAGCTTCCTGCACGGGGCAGCTGCCCCTGGAAGGGCCCAGGCCCCTGGGGGTGCCAAGGGGGTGGGCAGGGAGCTGAAAGCAGCTGCATACCCTGTGGGGACAATCCCACACAACACAATCCATCCTCAGACAGTCCTCAAACCCTGATCCCCCCATGTCCTCCTGCCCATCCCTTCCCAGAGCTTTCCCTCTGGGACACCCCAGAGCTCAGCCCAGCCCCAAACCCGGCATGTCTGAGCACAATTGTCCCTGTTCCCACTCCAACCCCTTGGCTGAATGCGGGGCTGGCACTGACCCCCTTCTTGGGGCACCAGGAGCCCGGGATCAGGGAAACAGGGAGCTGGGAGATAAAGGGGCTGACGGGCAATGGGCACAGGCGGGTGACTGGGATCTCCAGTCTGGGCAGGCACTGGGGAGCACTGGGCAATGCTGGCCCTGGCACACAAGGGCTGGGCCCAGGGAAGTGCTGGGGTGGTGGCAGTGCCTGGCTCCAGCCCATTTGCGGGCACTGCAGCCCCCAAGTGGTGCAGGCCCAGCCACGGCCTCCCCGAGCAGAGCCCAGAGGGGCAGATGCCCTTTGCTGGCCCTGCCCCTGTCCCAGCTGGGCACACCGTGTCCTCCCGCATCAGCCGGGCCCCGCTCTGCTCAGCTGGCCCAGGCAGGGGGGGCCAGGCACTGGCAGCCCAGCAGGGCTCTGGCTCCACACTGGGCTGGCCCTGGCACACAGCTGCCCCAGTGCCCCTGTCCCCAGGGATGGCCCTGCCCTGCCCTGGGCCCAGCGCTGGCCCTCAGCAGGATGGCACCTTCCCACCCCACTCTCCCTCCCTCCCCACCCGCCTCACAGGCCCCTCTGGGCTGGGACCCCCGTGGGCACAGATCAAGGACAGCCACTGAGCGGGGGCTCCCGCCACCTGCCACAGCCTCAATTCTCCACTCACCTTTGGCCACGTTTCTGCAACACCTTCCATCCTTACGGGCCCCTGACCACACACAAGAGACCATTGTGGGGCCGCTGGGAAAACATCTCAGCTGAATGACTTGACTATTTGCCTTGCATTTTCCCCAGGAGCCGGCAGTGACCTGGAAGATTTTCCTTTTGCCCTTTTCTGCTTCGTGCCTCCTTTGTTGGATAATTGAGGAATGTTGACTGAGGAGGGGCCCAGGGGAGGTGAAGCCGCTCAAGAAGGAGGCATTTACAGCCCCTCAACACCAATGATCCCACTCTGGACCATCCAAATTGTGACATCAGCAGCTCATTGGAAGAGGGAAATGTCCCCAGTTTGGTGTTTGAGAGAGAGATGGACGAGAGACGTGAGCAGGGTGCCTGAGGTGCAGCTGATCCCCCCTGGACTGTCTCCTTCCTTCCCCCTGAGCAGGGCTGGGAGCACCTGGGGAAATTCCTCTTGTTCCTGCAGTCCCTCCTGTGGGACATCACATCCTCCTCTTTGACATCACATCCTCCTCTATGACATCACATCCATCATATGACATCACATCCTCCTCTTTGACATCACATCCTCCTCTGTGACATCACATCCATCATATGACATCACATCTCTCCTCTGACATCATCTCCTTCCCCGTGACATCACAACCTCCTCTGTGATATCACATCCTTCTTCTGTGACATCACATCCTCCTCTGTGACATCACAGCTTTTCTATGACGTCCCATCAATCGTATGACATCACATCTCACCTGTGACATCACATCCTTCCTCTGTGTCATCAAATCCTTCTCTGTGACATCACATCCTTCTTGTGACATCACATCCTTCCTCTGTTACATCACAGCTCCTCTAGGATGTTGCATCCATCATATGACATTATATCTATCCTTTGCCAACACATCCTTCCTGTGAGAACACATCCTCTGCATGACATCTCATCCTTCCTTTGTGACATCACATCCTCCCTGTGACATCACATCCTTCCTATGACATCACATCCATCATATGACATCGCGTCCTCCTCTGTGACATCACATCCATCATATGACATAACATCCTTCCTGGGACATCACATCCTCCCTGTGATATCACAGCTCCTCTATGTCGTCGCATCCATCATATGACATCATATCTCTCCTGAGACATCACACCCTTCCTCCACTGTGACATCACATCGTTTTTGTGACATCACATCCTTCTGTGTAACATCACATCCTCCTCTGTGACATCACTTCCTCTGTCTGTGACATCACACCCATCATATGACATCACATACATCTCTCTGGTGACATCACATCCTCCTCTGCATGACATCACATCCTTCCTAAGACCTCACATCCATCAGATGACATCACATCCTTCCTGTGATATCTCATCCTTCTTCTGTGACATCACATTCTTCCTGTAACATCACATCATTCTTCTGTGGAATCACATTATTCCTGTGATATCACATCCTCCTCTGTGCCATCAAATCTCTACTAGGACATCACATCTCCCCTGTGATATCACATCCATCATATGACATCACATCTCACCTATGACATCACATCGCACCTATGACATCATATCTCTCCAGTGACATCACATCCACATTATGAGGTTGGACAAGACCAAGGTGGTGCAGCCGGGTCAGGGCAAGCCCTGGGATCGGTGCAGGCTGGGGGAGGAAGGGATGGAAGAACCTGCTGGGAGAGGGCTCTGGGGGTGCTGGTGGGTGACAAATGGGACACGAGCCAGCCCGGAAACCCCCCGTGTGCGGGGCTCATCCCGGGGGCAGGGGAGGAGGGGAATGTGCCCCTCTGCTGCCCTCAGGTGAGACCCCACCTGCAGTGCTGCCTCCAGCTCGGGGGGCCCAGATCAGGAGGAATGGACCTGTTGGAGTGGATCCAGAGGAGGCCACAAAGATGCTCGGAGGGCTGGAGCCCCTCTGCTCTGGGGACAGGCTGGGACAACTGGGATTGTTCAGCCTGGAGAAGAGAAGGCTCCAGGGAGGCCTTAGAGCCCCTTCCAGTGCCTCGAGGGGCTCCCAGAGAGCTGCAGAGGGATTTTGGCCAAGGACCTGTAGGGATGGGAGAAGGAGGAATGGCTTCCCACTGACAGAGGGCAGGCTTGGGGGATATTGGGAAGAAAGTTTTCCCTGTGAGGGGGGAGGCCCTGGCACAGGTTGCCCTGAGAAGCTGTGGCTGCCCCATCCCTGGAAGTGTCCAAGGCCAGGATGGACGGGGCTTGGAGTAACCTGGGCTAGTGGAAGGTGTCCCTGCCCATGGCAGGGGGTGGCATGGGATGAGCTTTAAGGTCCCTTCCCACCCAAACCAGTCCATGATTCCAGGATTCTGTGCTGAGACAAGTCCCTGTTGTGGGCAGTGACTGTAAACCAGTCCATTATCCCAGTCAAAACCAGGACAACAGGACAGACACCTCCTGTTGAGTCTGGTCCTGCCTCCCCCTCGTGCAGCTACTGAGGGACTCTGGGAAACAGAGGGCACCAGGAAATTGGGAAGGGAGACGTAAATGTGGGGAGAACAGGGCCCCCTTTTCTCCTCCCCTTTACCTCTGTGAGTCACCACGACACCTCCCTGTGGGTCACGGCCTGAGGACAATGGCCAGGCCCCAAATCCATTTGGAACCAGAGGGTGGGAAAAATCCCACAGGAGGGACTCCAGGAACAAGAGGAATTTCCCCAGGTGCTCCCAGCCCTGCTCAGGGGGAAGGAAGGAGACAGTCCAGGGGGGATCAGCTGCACCTCAGGCACCCTGCTCACGTCTCTTGTCCATCTCTCTCTCAAACACCAAACTGGGGACATTTCCCTCTTCCAATGAGCTGCTGATGTCACAATTTGGATGATCCAGAGTGGGACCTTTGGTGTTGAGGGGCTGTAAATGCCTCCCTCTTGAGAGGCTTCACCTCCCCTGGGCCTCTTCCCTGTCAACGTTCCTCAATTATCCAACAAATGAGGCACGAAGCAGAAAAGGGCAAAAGGAAAATCTTCAAGGTCACTGCCGGCTCCCGGGGAAAATGCAAGGCAAACAGTCAAGTCATTGAGCTGAGATGTTTTCCCAGCTGCCCCACAATGGTCTCTTGTGTGTGGTCAGGGGCCCGTAAGGATGGAAGGTGTTGCGGAACTGTGGCCAAAGGTGAGTGGAGAATTGAGGCTGTGGCAGGTGGCGGGAGCCCCCGCTCAGTGGCTGTCCTTGATCTGTGCCCACGGGGGTCCCAGCCCAGAGGGGCCTGTGAGGCGGGTGGGGAGGGAGGGAGAGTGGGGCGGGAAGGTGCCATCCTGCTGAGGGCCAGCGCTGGGCCCAGGGCAGGGCAGGGCCATCCCTGGGGACAGGGGCACTGGGGCAGCTGTGTGCCAGGGCCAGCCCAGTGTGGAGCCAGAGCCCTGCTGGGCTGCCAGTGCCTGGCCCCCCCTGCCTGGGCCAGCTGAGCAGAGCGGGGCCCGGCTGATGCGGGAGGACACGGTGTGCCCAGCTGGGACAGGGGCAGGGCCAGCAAAGGGCATCTGCCCCTCTGGGCTCTGCTCGGGGAGGCCGTGGCTGGGCCTGCACCACTTGGGGGCTGCAGTGCCCGCAAATGGGCTGGAGCCGGGCACTGCCACCACCCCAGCACTTCCCTGGGCCCAGCCCTTGTGTGCCAGGGCCAGCATTGCCCAGTGCTCCCCAGTGCCTGCCCAGACTGGAGATCCCAGTCACCCGCCTGTGCCCATTGCCCGTCAGCCCCTTTATCTCCCAGCTCCCTGTTTCCCTGATCCCGGGCTCCTGGTGCCCCAAGAAGGGGGTCAGTGCCAGCCCTGCATTCAGCCAAGGGGCTGGAGTGGGAACAGGGACAACTGTGCTCAGACACGCCGGGTGTGGGGCTGGGCTGAGCTCTGGGGTGTCCCAGAGGGAAAGCTCTGGGAAGGGATGGGCAGGAGGACATGGGTGGATCAGGCTTTGAGGACTGTCTGAGGATGGATTGTGTTGTGTGGGATTGTCCCCACAGGGTATGCAGCTGCTTTCAGCTCCCTGCCCACCCCCTTGGCACCCCCAGGGGCCTGGGCCCTTCCAGGGGCAGCTGCCCCGTGCAGGAAGCTGGAGGGATGCCGGGGAAGGTGGCTGGATGGGTGCCGCAGGCGGGATGGACTCTGTGCCAGGGCTGGGCTTGTGGCCAGGGCTGGGGGTTGTGCCCAGCCGGGCTTTGCCCTGGGGGCTCTCGGGGAGGGGGCAGGGAGGAGTCCCGGCAGGGATAAATGTGCTCCTGCCCTTGTGCAGCCTCAGCCAGCGCTGCCCAGGCCCAGAGGAAGATGAAGGTCGCTGTGCTCAGCGTGGCCCTGCTCTTCACCATCCTGCTGAGCCCCCCGGCAGGTGCCAAGGTGAGGCCCCCATGAACCGGCCATGGGCTCAGGGGTGGGCCCCTTCCCAATCCAGGGGCTCCCCCAGCACTCCCCAGCACCCCCAGCCCCGGGCCAGGCCACTTTCTTCTGGCCACAATTCCCTCTCTCTTTCCCCTTCCCACAATTCAACTCCTGCTGCTGCAGCTCCGCTTCCTCACGGGATGCTTGCACCCGGCTCCGTCCTGGCACAGTCCCAACGCTTCCTGCTCTTTCTGACCCCAAATCCCACCTTTTTGGACCTCCCCATCCCATCCTCTTGGTCCCCTGGGGCATCTCCCCACCATCTCCTCTCTTTCCCAGCCAAGGCAAAGGCCCAACCCAAACTGGGTGGAACTGGGCCAAGCCCCACTGGAGTCCAAGGAGGACAAACAGGCCCAAGCTCCACCCTGGGCTCAAGTGGGACAAGGCCTGGCCAGGCTGAACTGGCACCAACTGGGAAATGCCCTGCCATGGCCCCTTCCCAGGGCCTTTCCTCCAGGCTTTGCCCTCAATGCCTTGCCTTTCCCCCTGCACTGGTGTCCCCAACTTGCCTGGGAGCCGCAATCCCAAAGAGCTCCGCTCAGCCCGGGGGGCAGCCGGGGCTGGAGGGGGTGGGGACACCCGTGTCCCCCCCAGCCCCACAAGGCCAACCCCAACCAAGCCTTTGCTCTCCTCCTGCAGCCCATTGAGGCTGACGGCGTCCAATGTGCGGAGGTAAGTCTGGGAGTTGGGGGGCACCCAGTGTGGGAAGTGGGGGGCACTTTGGGCCCCCATCCCTTCCTGGCACTGGGGACACCCCAGTGACCAGTGACGTCTCCTTGTCTCTCTACAGGCAGGCATCATCGGCGGCCCGGTGGGTACCAGGGATTGTGCTGGGCCCAGACCCTCCCCTCTGGTGGCCACCACCCTCCAGGCCATCCCAGTGCTCCCCAGTCCACCCCAGTGTGCACCGGGGAGGCCCTTCCTCAGGGCCCCCACTCTATTCCCACACACCCCAGTCCACCCCACCACACACACACAGGGCATCATTCCCACACCATTTCTTCCCTTCTTTCTCCTCTAATCCTTCCCCTTTCCCATTGCCCACAACACTCTTGTCCAGAAATCCCCTTCTTTGAACCCCTTGTCCAAAACTCCCTCCCAGTCCCTTCCAGTTTTCTCCCGTTCCCCATTTCTCCTGCCCCACCCCTGCCCTGCTTCGTTCCCTGGGTCCCCTCCACTGCAATCCCTTCCTCCTCACCCACGTCCCTCACAGTCCCATCCCTTCCACACCCCAATGTCCATCCTGTGGGATCCCCAATTCCCCCAGTTCACCCTCTTTGGGTCCCCTCCTCCTCCCCCCCACCCTCCTACAGGCCCTGAATTCCCCTGGCTCTCCTTGTCTCCATCCCCACCCTGGGCCCTGCAGGAACAGGGATCCCGGGGGAAACTGGGTGCAGTGGGGCTGGGGGGAGCAGAAGGGATTTTCCCCCTCAGACCGGGGGCCAACCATGGGCTGGGGGGTCTGGGGACACCCGTGTCCCTCCCCCAGCCCCACAGGGGCCAATCCTGCTTAAACCTTTGCTCTCCTTCCCCAGCCAATCTCGGGACAAGGAGGAGGTGGATGTGTTGGGGTAAGTTTTGGAGTTGGGATGTCCCCAGTGTGGGAAATGGGGGGAAATGTAGTCCCCCCATCCCTCCTGGGCCTGGGGACACCCCAGTGACCAGTGACACCTCACACTCTCTCTCCAGGGAGGCATGGATATCGGTCGAGTGAAGAGGTCTGAGGTGGGTACCCCGAGTTCTGCTGGGCCCAGACCCTCCCCTCTCATGGCCACCACCCTCCCCGGCATCCCACTGTGTCCCAGTCCAGCCCAGTGTGCCCCAGTAAATCCCAGTGTGTCCCAGTCCAACCCAGTGTGCCCCAGTATCCCAGTGTGTCCCAGTCCACCCCAGTGTGTCCCAGTCCAGTCCAGCTTGTCCCAGAACCAGCCCAGTGTGTCTCTAACCCTGCCTTTGTCCCCAGCCCCCCGTGGCTGACCAGGTGGAGCTGATGCGCCAGTGACGCTCGGCTGCCTCTCTGCATGTCCAGGTGAGAAATATGGGAGGCTCCTCACCCCCCCAAAGGAGCCTGGCAGGGCCCTGGGGGGTCCCTGAGCCCTCTGCAGTGGGCAGAGCTTGGGGACAGCAGAGGGACACGCAGGGGGCTGTCCCTGCTCCGTGTCCCGGGGCAGCTGGACAGAGCTGCCCCCAAGCCTGGCCTTGCACTGGGGGCTCTGCAGACCCCCAGGCTCACCGGGAGGGCAGGGAGGGGCTCGGGGAGGTGTCAGAGCATCCCGGGCTCAGGGGCTCTGGGGCCACATGGATCTCAGCATCCAATTCCCTTCTCCTGCCCCAGCTCCCTGCAGACAGACAGGGTGGGGACAAGGCCCCTGCCATGTCCCTGTGGACACCGGGGGTGACGTTTGGGGCTCTGTCTTTCAGGACTGGAAGTGGTGGTGACACCCGTGTCCTGGCCCCTCCAGCGGCATGAGGAGATGATCATCCCTGGAGGACCCCCCTGATCCCCTGGGTGCCCTGGCAATTTCCCTGCAAGAATCAATAAACCCCTGCAGCAAAACAAATGCTCTGTGTCTGTCTGGGTGGGTGTGTTCCCACATCCACGGGTGCCTTCCCGTGTCCATGTGTGTTCCCACGTCCCCTGGGGCACCCGGTGGTTTGGGGGCACAGCGGGAAACAGGGTCTGACTGGGGCTGTCCAAGCACCGTCCCCAAGGAGCACAGCTTGGTGTCGGGGCAGGGGAGGGTCAGGGACAATCAGCCAAGGCCCCTCAGTCCTTCCCTGGGCTCTGGGAGGGATGGGAAAGGGGATCAAAGGAGCCAGCGGGTGTCAAATGCCCCCAGATCTCAAGGGCCAGGCTCGGGGCTGAAGGGATGGAGAGCAGCCCTGCATCCAAGGCCATGGGGATAGTGGGGGATGAAAAGCAGGATGGGAGCCAGCAATGGGAGCTCACAGCCCACAACCCCCCCGTGTCCTGGGCTCATCCCACAGCGTGGGCAGCAGGGGAGGGGGGTTCTGCCCCTCTGCTCCGCTCAGCTGAGACCCCCCTGCAGTGCTGCCTCCAGCTCTGGGCTCCTCTGGCTCTCTGCAACGCACCTGCCCGCAATGGCAATGGCTTGGGGGGATTCCCCTGCCAGCCCTGGCATCTCCTGCAGCTCCATGGGCTCCTCAGCACAGCAAAGACACGCACCTCTTGGGGCACTCCCAGAGGAGGCCACCAAGGGGATCCCAGGGCTGCAGCACCTCTCGCATGGAGACAGGCTGAGAGAGTGGGGGCTCTTCAGCCTGCAGAAGAAAAGCCTGTGGGGAGACCTCCTTGGGGCCTTCCAGTACTTCAAGGCAGCTTTTTAGAGACATGTGGGCAAAGGGTTCAGTAGGGCCTGTCACAATAGGACAGGCAGTGAGGGAGTTCAAATAAGAGGGGAGGTTCAAATTAGAGATAAGGAAGAAACAGTTGATGATGAGAATGAAACACTGGAACACATTTGCAGGGAGGTGGTGGATGCCCCATCCCTGCAAACATTCAAGGCCTGGTTGGATGGGGCTCTGAGCAAGGTGATTTTGGAAAGATGTCTCTGCTCCCCCTCCAGGGGATCCCCCACCCTGTGCTCTTGGCTACCAGAGTGATGGGCAGCTCTCAAAGGATGCAAGTGCCCAGAGAGCAGAGGGAACACACAGGACCTCTGTTAGCAGGGACATCTTCAGGTGAGATGGGATTAGTTTGGATCAACATGTTCAGGCTCCACTGTTTTGCCTCTCTGTGTTTGCACAGAACTGTCAGAAGAGACCGATAACCACGAGGTGCCCCAGTGTCACAGGGTGCCTTTGGGTCCCTGAGGCCCTGCATTGTCACAGGCTTCTCCTTGCCATCAGGAGGCCAGGAAGTGTCCGAGGTGCCCCAGGGCACCAGGAGGTCCTGCAGGTCAAGGGGCAGCCTTGATTCCATGTGTCCCTGGAGTGTCCCAATGTCCCCATGGCTCCAGGAGGCCCCGCTGTGCCACAGAGGAGCAGCATTGGGCCGATATCAAAGGACCCAAAAGCGATGTCACTGTGAACTCTTGAGGGCTGGAAGGAACCAGGGAGACCCAAAGGCCAAAAAGAGCCGGGGAGAGCCGAAGGCCGAGCCGTGCCCCAGAGCCAGGCAGAGCTGAGAAACAAAAGGAGCCGGGAAGACCTGGCAACACCATCCCGCCCCGGCCCCCCATTTCAGGATGAAGAAATAGGTTTGTCCAAAAGCAGGTGGGGTGGTGGGAAGGGGCAGAGGCAGCAGAGCCCAGCGCAAAGCGAGCGGCTCCAGGCACGGCTTCTCCCGCCCGCCGGGAGAGCGCAGGGGCAGGAGCCCTTTGCCGGGTCTGGCTCCCGGCGCTGCCGGCGCTCGGCGGCTTTGGGGTTTGGCTATGGGGTCTGACGGGAGGAATTATTGCTGTGGTGGTGGGTGGCAGAGGGGCTGAAGGATTGGGCACGAGAGGGATGCCTGTCCCCTCAAGGGACAAGTGCACAGACAGGGATCAGGTGTTCCCGCTGGGCTCAGACACCAGGTCTGTCCAGCAGCGCCCAGGGAAGGGAGGGAGGATCCTCGTGCTCCGTTCCATCACTGTCACCAGGTCCAGTCACAGGGTACAGACAGCAGGTGTAGTGGGTTGGCCCTGGCTGGACACCAGGGACCCCCTAAAGCCACTCTCTCACTCCCCTCTGCAACTGGACAGAACAGAGAAAAAACCAGCCAAGGATTCATTCATGAGCCAAGGGCTGGCAGAGGTCACTTCCTGATCACCTTCACGGGCAAAACAGACTCCAAGGGGGGATATGAACTGTTGCAGAAAAACCTTGGAATAACAGAACTGCTCAGAGACTTGGCATCTTTAAGCAGCAAGGTATTTGTTTCTTCAGCGTTGGGAGCAAGGCAGCTCCCTGACCTTCCTGGTGTTGTGGAAGACCCCCCTTCTGTGCAGGATCCAGGCTGGGGGTGGTGGGTTTGGGAGGGCTCAGGGATCTTGGGAGGGGGGAGGGGTGGGGCTTCCGGGGGTGGTTTTGGCTCCCAGGGGTGGTTGGGGGTCCCGGGGGTTGTTTGGGGGATATTTTGGGGGTCCCCCTGAGCTTTCTGGCATTGTGGAAGACCCCCCGGCCTCTGCAGGATCCAGGTTGGAGGTGGGGGGGCTTGGGGGTCCCTGGCAGATGTTGGGGGTCCCAGGTGGGTCAGGTTAGTTTGAGGGTCCCAGGGGTGGTTTGGAGCTCCTGGGGGGGTTCAGGGGGTGTTTTTGGTGGTCCCCCGACCTTCCTGGCATTGTGTAAGACCCCCCCCCCTTCTCTGAAGGATACAGGATGAGGGCGAAGGGGGTTGGGGTCCCTGGTGGATGTTGGGGGTCCCAGGAGAGGTTTGAGGGTCCTGGGGGGGTTGGGGGGATATTTTGGGGGTTCCCTGGCCATTCCAGGCCGGGCACTTGAGGTCGTGGGTGCAGGAAAGGAGAGGGGAGCGCCCAGGGGCGTCCCCGTGACCCCCAGGGCCAGCGAGGAGCTCCACTGCGGGTTCAGGGTGTCGATCTGCACCTGGGTGATGTCACCGTGATGTCACCGTGACACCATCGACAACCACGGTGATGTCATCAACACACGGAGTGATGTCATCATACAGCTACCCCCAAATGTCAACCCATTCCCCTGTGATGTCACTACATTCCCCTATGACATCAGCACGCTCCCTATGACATCAGCACATTCCCCTGTGACATCACTGCGTTCCCCTATGACATCACCATGTTCCCCTGTGACACCATCACATTCCCCTGTGACATCACCAAGTTTCCTATGACATCTGTGTTCCCCTATGACATCACCATATTCCCCTCTGACATCCCCATGTTCCTCTGTGACATCACCGTGCTTTGCTATGACATCACCATGTTAATCTATGACATCCCCACATTCCCCCATGACATCACCATTCTCCCCTATGACATCACCACATTCCCCTATGACATCGCCACCTTCCCTAAGACATCACTATGCCCCCTGTGACATCACCACGTTCCTCTCTGACATCACCACAGTCCCCTATGACATCACCATGCTCCCTGTGACATCACCACGCCCCCATGACATCACCACGTTCTTCTATGACATCCCCATGCTCCCCCACGACATCACCATGGTCCCCCATGACATCACCATGGTCCCCTGTGACATCACCACAGTCCCTATGACACCACCACATTCCCCTGTGACATCATCATGGTCCCCTATGACATCACCATGGTCCCTATGACATCATCGTGCCTCCTATGGCATCACCACATTCCCCTATGACAACACCACACTCTCCTATGACATCACCATGCTCCAGATGACATCACCACTTTCCCTAGGACATCACCATGTTCTCCTATGACATCAGCGCGTTTCCCTATGATATCACCATGCCCCCATGACCTCCCCATGTCCCCATGACATCACCACATGCCCTACGACATCACCACATTCCCCTATGACATCACCACATGCCCTATGACATCACCACATTCCCCTGTGACATCCCCACGCTCCCCTGTGACGTCACCAGGGAGGGGTACGTGGAAGAGGCGGCTGGGGGGAGGGGCTACCCCATGACCACCAGCCCCTGGTTGTAGCTGGAGAGCCTGGAGGCCGTTCTGTTCCCGTTGGACAGCAGGATGTTCTTCCCGTGGCACCCCAGGAACGTGGGGGGGCACAGCGGAGGTCACGGGGGGGGTAACAGTTGGGGAGGAGCTCTCTCATTGCCCTCCTAGTTCCTCCCAGTGCCTCCCAGTCCCATCCAGTGCCCCCCCAGTCCCTCCCCATGCCCCCCAATTGCTCCCAGTCCCCTCCCAGTCAAACACGGGTCCTCCCAGTTTGGCCCACTCGTTCCCTTCCCAGTCCGCCCCAGTCCTTCCCAATCTCCCCCCAGGCCCTCCCAGTTCCCCTCAGTCCCTCTTCATCCCTCCCAGTCCATCCCAGTCCCCCCCAGTTCTCCCTAGTCCCACCCAGTCCCTTCCAGTCACTTCCCGGTCCCTCCCAATCCCTCCCAGTCCCCCCAGTCCCCCCCAGTCCCTCTCAGTGCCCCTCAGTCCCCCCCAGTCCCCACACTGATGAATGTGATGTCACAGGGGAAGATGTGATGTCACAGGGGAGATGTGGTGCCATGGGAAGGATGTGATGTCATAGGAAAGATGTGATGTCACAACAAGGATGTGACGTAAGAGGGATGATATCACAGGAAGGATGCGATGTCATATGATGAATGTGATGTCACAGGGATGATGTGACATCAAAGAGGAGGATTGGATGTCACAGGAGAGCTGTGATGCCATGGGAGAGGATGTGATGTCACAGGAAGGATGTGACGTCACAGAGGAGGATGTGATGTCACAGGGGGATGTGATGTCACAGAGGAGGATGTGATGTCACAGGATGAATGTGATGTCACTTTGTAACGGGGAGGGGGAAGAGTTACTGTACTGGGGAAAAACAGGTTCCAGAGATTCTGGAACATGGAAAACTAGGCACCGTTGCTAGGCAACAAAGTAACCATTTATTATGAAAGGTGGCTTACAGGAGAGAAGGGAAAAAACGGGCCCGCAAGAGAATGGGATTAGGAAGGAGAAAAGTGAACCAAAAGAACCTAAAAGGGAGGCGCAACACCCTACTCACCCAGGTGTCACTTCTAAGAAAGTCTTACCCACTCTAACCACCTCTAAAGCCTCTCTGCAGCAGCTGCGTGTTCCGGAGTCTGGATCCCTTTCCCCATCCACGACGTGGGGGAGCCCAGTTCTAGTTCCTTCTCCATCTGAAGAACCATTCCGACGTCTTGAGGGACGGGGAAAGGGGGCTCCAGCGACAGGGTTTTTCAGGCCCCGAGCCTGGAGGGGAGAGGTGCCCTCCCCTCCCCCCAGCACCCACGTGGCTCCATGGCAGGCACAGAGACAGCACACCGGCGTGGAGAGGAGGCAAGAGAGAGTTTATTGTTGGGAAGGGGTTTATAAAGCTTTTAGGAGGGTCAAAGGGGAACCAATCACAAGTTCAGGGTCACACAGAAAAAACCATCAGGTAAAGGGTCAACAGCCAATAGGAAGGGGTTTACCAAGGACCAATGGGACACCTCAGGACACCTTCCCAGGACATTCCTGCATAGGAGATAACAGTTGCTGTGGGGGGTGTTGGGAAGAAGAAACACGTGTTTGCAAAGGGACCACAAAGAGCCATTTTAAGACATGTTTAAACAAGTTTCTCATCAGATTCACTGCTACACCGGAGGGCTGGCAGGCTCCCACTCCAGCAGGCGTCCCCGCTAAAAGCAACTTGGTCCTTCGTGAAGAGCCGGCCCCACACACGGAAAACGTGTCTGCTTTTATACAGTTCATTGAGCACTCCTGCCCCGGGGAGGTGTGGCCAGCACCGCCCCGTCAGGGGTTCTCAATCCCAGCCCCCTGGTTATGTCAGTGCACCACTCCTGCACATGCGTGAGAACTTTGGAAATCCCCTCACGCAGGCGCAGTGAGTCCTGGGGGTCTTTCCCAGTTGAGTCTGGGGGAGAGCCTTCCTCATTTCATCGTCACTTTCTCCTCCAAATGCCCTTGACGAGCCATTGACCAATCACAAGAGACCAATTAAAAGAGTTTATACAGAAGTTCTCCCTCCAAGGCCAAGTTCACTGTTTTATCAATGAACTTGGCAGGGAGAACTACAAACTTCTGCAGGTGGCTAAGGCCAAACACAGACCAAAAATATCATCCCAGCTTCATCCCAATACACACTTGAAGGATGTGATGTCTTAGAGGAGGATGTGATGTCACAGATGAGGATGTGACGTCACAGAGGAGGATGTGATGTCACAGAGGAGGCTGTGATGTCACAGGGACAATGTGATGTCACAGGTAGGATGTCATATTAACAGGTGTTACGTCATAGGGGACCCTTGATGTCACAAGAGGAGCTGTGTTTCTTGGGGAGGATGTGATGTCACAGGAGAGATGTGATGACACAAGAAGGATGTGATGTCATAGAGGAGGAGGTGATGTCGCAGGAAGGTTGTGAAGGATGTGATGTCACAGAGCAAGACGTGATGTCACAGGGGACGATGTGATGTCACAGAGCAGGATGTGATGTCACAGGGATGATGTGATATCATAGGAAGGATGAGAATGATGTGATGTCAGAGAGGAGGATGTGATGTCACAGGGATGATGTGATGTCATAGCAAGAATGTGAAGGATGTGATGTCACAGAGGAGGATGTGATGTCACAGGGACAATGTGATGTCACAGGGAGAATGTCATATAACAGATGTTACGTCTTGATGTCACAAGAGGAGCTGTGATGTCTTGGGGAGGATGTGATGTCACAGGAGAGATGTGATGACACAGGAAGGATGTGATGTCACCGGGAGAACTTGAAGTCACAGGGGAGGATGTGATGTCGTAGCAAGAATGTGAAGGATGTGATGTCACAGAGGAGGATGTGAGGTCATAGAAGAGGATGTGAAAGATGTAATGTCACAGAGGAGGATGTGATGTCACAGGAATGATATGATATCACAAAGGAGGATGTGATGTAACAGGGAGGATATGATGTCACAGGGAGGATATGA